>NW_027604034.1:0-7000 GCF_053455715.1 Rhinoraja longicauda
GTGATGACGTCACTGTGCTAAACGTCACTCGACAAGCGCCCGATTTTCTCCGGTCGGGCGGGGGAGCTGTGGAAGGAGTGACAGCTACGTCCCGGAGGCCTGCGAGATCGCCCCCGGTGGCCATTGCGGGTCGTGCACCTGCAGTCCCACACCAGCAGGCTCCAGCCAGCACCAGCAGGAGGTACTGGTGTTATTACCACCAGCGCTGGGGTGCGGCAGCCCGACAATGCCGCCAGCCGTGCATGTTTCCGGGAAACGCCAGGGCCGGCTGCCAATAATCCCCGCGGTGGCCGGCCAGATTCACCGCCTCTTCGCCTGGGATCGGCGCTCCGGGGGCCGCTTCCTCGATGATACCGGGGTGGAGCTGAGCATCCTGCCCCCTTCGCTGCTGGACATTCGTTCTGGGAAGCGGGGGCCCATCCTCACCGTGGCAAATTGGAGCATTATTCAGACTTATGGCGTCCGCACGGTCCACATCGTTTTCAGCGCCAGTCATTTTACGTGGCAGTTCACGATCGCCGACGTCTCCCAGCTGTTGCTCGGGGCCGACTTTCTGCGGGCTCATTCTCTCCTCGTGGACGTCAGGCAGCAGCGCCTGGTCCACTCCGCCACGATGGAGCCCATTGCGCTGCGGCTGAATGAGCCCATTATACGCCCGCTGTCGTCCGTGGACTCCCATTTCGCTCAGGTGCTGGCGGACTTTCCCGATATTATGGCCCCACAATTCCGGTCGTCGACCCCCAAGCATGGGGTGTACCATTATATAACAACTACCGGCCCACCCCTCCACGCATGAGCAAGCCGACTCCCGCCTGAGAAGCTACGCCTGGCACGACAGGAGTTCCGCACGATGGAGTCCTTGGGGATCGTCCGCCCTTCCAACAGCCCATGGGCATCCCCACTCCACATGGTCCCCAAGGCAAACGGGGGCTGGAGGCCTTGCGGGGATTATCGGCGGCTGAACGTCGCTACCGCCGAGGACCGATACCCCGTACCCCACATCCAGGACTTCAACGCCCATTTGGCTGGGGCCACGATATTTTCAAAGGTGGATCTGGTGCGAGGTTACAACCAGATCGCGGTCCACCCGGAGGATGTACCCAAGACGGCAATCATCACGCCGTTCGGACTCTACGAGTTCGTACGGATGCCGTTCGGCCTCAAGAACGCCGCGCAGTCATTTCAGCGGTTAATGAACGGCGTGTGTCACGGGCTGGATTTCCTATTTGTCTACCTTGACGACATGTTGGTAGCCAGCCGCTCGCGGCAGGAGCACTGTGCCCACCTCCGGCAGCTTTTCCAGCGGCTCAGCGAGCACGGGTTGGCTATAAACCTCGCCAAGTGCCGCTTTGGCGTGGCCACAATCGACTTTCTCGGCCACCGTGTGTCTGTCGCAAGGAGCGGTTCCCCTGCCGGACAAAGTAGACGCCATCCGCCGGTTTCCCCGTCCGTCCTCGGTGCGTGGCCTGCAGGAGTTCGTCGGCATGTTGGCCTTTTATCACCGGTTCCTGCCATCCGCGGTCCACATCATGCGGCCGCTATACGAGCTGCTGCGTAAGACCGTCGTGTGGACCGACGAGGCGGTAACAGCCTTTGACGGCGCGAAGGAGGCCCTGGCTCGGGCTGTGCTGCTGGTTCACCCACGGGAGGATGCCCCGACAGCCCTTATGCTGGACGCCTCAGAGTTGGCGGTTGGTGCCGTACTGGAGCAACTCACGGACGGGGGTTGGCGCCCCCTGGCCTTCTTCAGCCGGCACCTCGACAACGCCCAGAGGAAGTACAGCGCCTTCGACCGCGAGCTCCTCGCCCTGTACCTGGCCGTTCGTCACTTCCGCTATTTTCTGGAGGGCCGCCCGTTGACCGCTTACACAGACCACAAGCCGCTCACTTTCGCCCTGGCAAAGGTCTCCGACCCATGGTCTGCCCGACAGCAGCGCCAGTTGGCCTACATATCGGAATTCACCACCTCCATCCGCTTCATCGAGGGGAAGGAAAACCGGGTGGCCGACGCATTGTCTCGCCCCGCCATCAATGCCGTGTTAGAAGTGGCACCCGGCATTGATTATTCTGCCCTGGCGGAGACCCAGCTAACGGACGGGGAGATGCCCGCCTACCGGACCGCCATCTCTGGCCTACGCCTTGAGGATGTTTCCCTCGGCCCCGGAGCAGCGACGATACTATGCGATGTGTCGGCAGGTCAGCCGCGCCCCATCGTCCCGGCCGCGTGGCGCAGGAGGGTGTTCGACGTGGTCCACGGGCTGGCTCACCCATCCATCCGGGCAACGATCGCATTGGTAGCTGCGCGGTTCATGTGGCATGGTCTGCGCCAGCAGGTTGGCCACTGGGCCCGCACCTGCATTCCGTGCCAAGACGTCAAAAATTCAAAGCCACGTCCGGGCGCCACTCCAAGGGATCGGTCTACCCTGCCGCCGTTTCGACCACCTGCACGTGGCATTGTGGGCCCGCTCCCGCCGTCCCGGGGCATCACCCACCTCCTCACGGTGGTGGACCGCTTCACGCGGTGGCCGGAGGCCATACCTCTGGCCGATACGTCTACAGCCACATGCGCTCGTGCGTTGGCCGCTCACTGGATTGCTCGCTTTGGTGTGCCGGTGGTCATCTCATCGGACCGGGGGCCACAGTTCACCTCCGAGCTGTGGTCGGCCATGGCCCACCTGTTGGGCGTGCGGCTGCACCACACCACGGCCTATCACCCGCAGGCAAACGGCTTGGTGGAGAGGTTCCACCGGCAGCTGAAGGCAGCGCTGAAGGCGCGACTCGCCAGCCCCGACTGGATGGACGAGCTACCATGGGTCTTGCTGGGCATCCGGACTGCGCCCAAGGAAGACCTGGCTTCATCCTCAGCGGAGCTCGTCTACGGGTCCCCGCTCACGGTGCCCGGGGAGTTCGTGCCCTCGTTGCCGGGGCGAGAGGAACCGCCCTCATCCACCCTACAGCGCCTCCGAGAGCGAGTTGGCAAGCTCGCACCCGTGCCGACGTCTCGCCATGGGACATTCTGCCCTTACGTGCCATCGGTTCTGGGGGTGGGTACTGTGGCGGCTCCCAAGGGTCGGGCCATACTTCTACCGACCCCTCGGCACGGGAATGGACCAGTCCAGGGAGGCGGTCCGGGACCAGGTATATAAGGACAAGGTTTGGGCGCCAAGCCATTCCGGCAGACTAGACCCGTCTGATAACTGTTATACAATAAAATATACCTTCTCGAAATACCTGGCTCCTTGCCTTTATCGACGCGCTACAGGATCTTAATTTAGTTGCTGCAAATCTGAAACCTTTCAAACACAAACACAATAGACTTCCTTGTGCAGACTTTAGTTTAGAGATACAGCACAGAAACAGGCCCTTCACCCCAACGAGTCCGCACCAAACAGCAATCGCCGCACATTAACACACGAGGTACAACTTTTACATTTATACCAAGACAATTAACCTACAAACATGTACATCTTTGGAGTGTGGGAGGAAACAGAAGATGTCGGAGAAAACCCACACAGGTCATGGGGAAAACGTACAAACTCCATACGGACAAGCATCCAAAGTCAGGATCAAACCCGGGTCTCTGGCACAGTGAGGCAATAGCTCGACCGCTAAGCCCACGTGCCACCTTTATTTAACTGTCCACAAAATGCAAGTTACTATAAAATTATTATCAAAGGAGAAAATGTGGAATGGGCCTCCTAAAATATGGTGTCTGTCTCCTTGGATTCTGAGGGTTAACCTTTTCATACAAAGGGTGATGGATGTATGGAACGAGCTGCCAGACCTAGTTGAGGTTGGGACTTTCCTGATGTTAATGAAACAGTTAGACAGGTACATGGATAGGACAGGTTTGGAGGGATATGGACCAAACGCAGGCAGGTGGGACTAATGTAGCTGGGACGTGTAGCCGGCATGGGCAAGTTGAGCAGAAGGGCCTGTCTCCACGCTGTATCACTCTGTAATTAGATAGTTCATGTCCAGAATTCAGCTGAATCTGGACGACATTCAGCGTAGGTTGAAGAGTGGCAAGTAACATTCAGACAGTGAAGTATCAAAGATCAGCTTCAAAAATAGAGAATCGAACCGCGTACAGTTGAACTTCAATCAATCAAGACCCACCAACATTCTGGGGTTATCACCGGCCAGAAACTCAACTAGATTAAACACAATTACTGTGGCTACAAGAGCTGGTCAGGGGCTGTAGTAATTCATCTACTCATGTCCCAAAGTTTTCAACCAGATGCAAGGCAGGAGCCTGATAGGATTCTATCCATCTCCATCTAACAGCATTCCCATAGTTGAGATCATTATTCAAAGCAGCCCACTTGTTTCGCATTCCACAGAAACAAGCTAGATATTCTTTCCCCACACCTCTATTGCGCTAGGACTAGCTTTTACAACTCACTTGCAGGTCCAGAAGTTAACAGGACATCATCACATGTACTATGAGGCAGGTGCTCTCTCTTTTGTGAGATGATGAAGGGAGCCAAGAGGCCATCTCCAGTTAAAAACACATCTCTGCAGCGATTATGCCTTTCGAAGTACGCTCTAGTGCAGATGTAGGTAAAGTGTGGCACCCAGGGAAGACTTTGTTATTAAAAGCAAATAGCATGGAGGAAGGATTTGTAAACAATTGGGAAAATACCACAGCTAAGAAAGGTAGGTACAGGATCAGAAACAGTCAGGAGTTAATATACAAAACCAAAGGTGCATAAAAATGATGATCACTGGTGGTTGAGTTTCTGTTCCAATTTGGAGGATTAATTACTGTGATGTTTGATGGACTGTGTGGGGTGGGAGGACCCATTGCTCCTCCCGTGCAGCAGGTGATGCTGCACAGGACAAAGGAAGATGTTTGTACATAGTTATCTTGGCTGTACACAGTGTGGAGTGAGCAGTCAAATTGTGTGGTTGCAGCCATTTTAGTTGTCTTGCTGCCAGCATTGAGTTACTGTAATAAAGACTTTTGTTGTACCTTGAAGACTTGCAAAGTTTCATACAGACATAGAACAAGAATGCGAAAATTACGACATTAACATGAATTAACTCATTCCTCCAACAACAATTAAATCACAATTGTTATAAGCATTTTACCAGAAATTATTACCAGTAATTTCAACTAATCCATCAAAGATACAATAGTAAAAGCCTGCTTCAAACAAAAGAATAGGCCTGTTAATTAACTCAATGAGTATGGTTCACATAAACTCATTGGGCAGGGGCTCTCTGTGGAAAAACTGAGCGATTTCCTCTCTAATACCTTGCCATAATCTATTGCTAGTTTTTGACAGTGGAAAGCGCATGAACAGATTTTCCATGAAGTTAACAATTGAGTTCCACTCGATGGGTAGTCTAATAGGATGACTAACTTAAGAGGGAAGTAAGCAGCTGCACTGTGTTTGACCGTGAACGGTACAATTGTAACACGGTTGATGCATAGTAGGAAGAGGACAATGCAATGAAACAAATGTAGTCAATCAGCTGAACTGAAGGTCTGTCTCACACTTGCCAATGATAAACCAAATTTGGTAAAAGCCACCAAGAAATTAAAGTTGCAGAAGCTGGAAGCTTGACCAAACGAAAAAAGGCTCTTAAAAAAAAAGGACCCTGAACTGACCCATCATCACCTGTCCATTCCCTCCAAGGATGCTGCCTGAACCCACCCAGTTCCTCCCGCACTTTTGTGTTTTGCTCAAGATTCCACCACCAGAAATTTCTTGTCTCCATTTTACTGCTCCACTGCGAAATCTTCTCAAAGTATGCATTCCTTGGAGGTTCTACAGACAAAGTAACTGTAACAACATCCATAGAAATGTTTAAGAAACACCTTATCGAACTTGTACGAAATGGTGCAGCCTTAACTTTATTTTCACAACCAGTCTTTCTAGGCCTAAATGGAGAAATGGCTAAGAAACTAAAGTTTATCTGGCAAAAGGGAAAGAATCAGAACACTTATACTTGAAGAAGCCAAGAATGAAATGGGAAAGCTTTGAAAAACTCTTAAGGGGCGGCTCATGTTCATTAAAATGGATGTCACCACTCATCTCAGAGTTATCTATTTTGCCATCCATGCTACATTTGTTGATGAAAACAATAAAATATTAACTTGGACATTAGGAGTAAAGGACACCACGGCACATCATGAGAGTATTTATCCCCAGAACTTAGTGGAAGAAATTTTGAAAGATTTTGAAAATAAGAAAGACCAGATTCTATGCATCGTCATTGATAATGCTTCAAATATGCTAAGCGCATTAGAAAAGATTAAAGTTGAAGAAAATGTCACTACTTAAAGGGAGATATCTGAGGCAGAAGCTGAAACTCAAACCAAATCTTGTTGAGCGAAGATCAAATTGCTAAAGCAAAAGAACCTCTCTGTGATATTGCAGCTCAGATAAAAGGGCTACTACCTGAAAAGTCAGAACCACAAATTGAAGATGGGAGTACCAGATCCTTCTCATCCTCTTCAAATGATGAAGTCAGATTTTTAAAATTATTTAGATAAAACTGAACAGTCGAGAGCAAAGCGTTTCTGTTTAAATGTGTGCAGGCAGCCTTTTGATGTTAAACTAATGGAATTTAAGCAAGATTTTCTTGGTTTAAAAGTAGAGAAATATGATCGCTCATCTAAACCTACAGTACAAGAAGTCATCCCAGCTTATCCAGAAATAGTAAAATTTGCAGCTATGATAGTAACTCCCATTCCACCCACTCAGGTCAGTGTGGAGAGACTGTTCTCCACTGAAAATAATTAAATCAGATCATAATTAAATTAAATTGGATGTGGAACTCAAGTAAAGCACAAACATTATGCAGTTCAAGAAGTTGTAAAAAAATATATATTTTCCAGAGGTATAAGAATGAGGAAGGGCTGTGATGAAGGTTAAGCTTTCGTTTATTAACAGTGATATTAGTGTTGTACATAGAATTTGGATAATTGTTTGTAAACTGCATATGTTTGCACGTGTGCATATATACAAGTATATATCTGTATGTGGCA
>NW_027604035.1:0-7000 GCF_053455715.1 Rhinoraja longicauda
TGAAGGTGAATATTCCCCCCACCTTCCCTCATTCCCTCCCTACCAATACAGAAACATCAGCAACATAGATCAGACAAAAAATAAGGGGTCGGCCATTTAGAATGGAGATGAGGAAAAACCTTTTCAGTCAGAGAGTTGTGAATCTGTGGAATTCTCTGCCTCAGAAGGCAGTGGAGGCCAATTCTCTGAATGCATTCAAGAGAGAGCTGGATAGAGCTCTTAAGGATAGCGGAGTCAGGGGGTATGGGGAGAAGGCAGGAACGGGGTCCTGATTGAGAATGATCAGCCATGATCACATTGAATGGCGGTGCGTACAGGCTCGAAGGGCCAAATGGCCTCCTCCTGCACCTATTGTCTATTGACCAGCGATCGCCTGTTCACACACTAGTTTAGTTCTTAGATAGAACACGGAAACAGGCCCTTCGGCCCACCGAGTCCGCGCCCACCAGCGATCCCCGCACACTAACACTATCCTACACCCACTGGGGGACAATTTTTACATTTGCCAAGCCAATTAACTTACAAACCTGCACGTCTTTGGAGTGTGGGAGGAAACCGAAGATCCCGGAGAAAACCCACGCAGGTCACGGGGAGAACGTGCAAACTCTGTACAGACGGCGCCCGTAGTCGGGATGGAACCCGGGTCTCCGGCGCTGCTCTACCGCTGCGCCACCGTGTGTGCAGGTCAGTGTTGGTGTGCGGGGATCGCTGGTCGGCGCGGACTCGGTGGGCCGAAGGGCCTGTTTCAAGATGGCCGACTTTTGCCTCCTGTTTCCGCGCTGTGTCTCTAAACTAAACTAGTGTGTGAACGGGCGATCGCTGGTCGGCGCGGGCGGACTCGGTAGGCCGAAGGGATTGTGTTTCCGCGCTGTGTCTCTAAACTAAGACGGTGTCTTTCCCCTTTGAAACAGAGCAGGCAACCAGGGAGAAGTTGAACACCGTGGACAAGGAGCTGAATGCCCTCCAACAACACACAGCCAGTGATGAGCAGATCTTCTTACAAAGCAAGGAAGCCAAGATTACCCAGTACGTATTAGACGATAGGTGCAGGAGGAGGCCATTCGGCCCTTCCAGCCTGTACGCACCGCCATTCAATGTGATCACGGCTGATCATTCTCAATCAGTACCCCGTTCCTGCCTTCTCCCCGTACCCCCTGACTCCGCTATCCTTAAGAGCTCTATCCAGCTCTCTCTTGAATGCATTCAGAGAATTGGCCTCCACTGCCTTCTGAGGCAGAGAATTACACAGATTTACAACTGAAAAAGTTTTTCCTCATCTCCGTTCTAAATGGCCGACCCCTTATTCTTAAACTGTGTGGCCCCTGGTTCTGGACTCCCCCAACATTGGGAACATGTTTCCTGCCTCTAACGTGTCCAACCCCTTAATAATCTTATATGTTTCGATAAGATCCCCTCTCATCCTTCTAAATTCCAGTGTATACAAGCCTAGGCGCTCCAGTCTTTCAAGATATGACAGTCCTGTAGCGACCATAGAGAATGGTCCAGGTCGTCGAACCCTCGGATTGGCCAGCGAGGTCACGTGTGAACGCGACCGTGGGGATTGGTCCAGGGAGCGACATCGCGGATTGGCCAGCGTGGTCATGTGCGCTTTTGGCGCCAGATATATCAGTTCGGCGAAGTCTTCGAAGAAGACAGTAAGTTTTTGATGGTTGTCCTTTACCTTGTTGTTTAACTCTGTATTCGAATATTGCGGCTGCAATAAACTTCTTCTGCAACCAACAAGTTTTCGGACTCGCCATATTGGTGACCCCGACGTGATCTGGACGATCACCGACTATGCAGGAACCCGACGCCTCGTTGTCGATGGCCGCGCCGGGCACACCGGAGTCAAGCGCGGTAAGCGTTCACCTTCCGTGGTTTTGGATGCACGCACCGCAATCTTGGTTTATACACACCGAAGCTCAATTTCATATAAAGAAGATATCGGACGACTCCACGATGTATTACTACCTCGTCAGCGCTCTATCGTCAGAGACGACCACGCGCGTGATGCGGTTCATCGTTAATCCACCTGCGGAAAGCAAGTACGAGGCCATGAAGAAAGTATTACTGCGAATCTTCGGGTTTAATAAGCATGGTGGTACGGCAAAACTTCTGCACCTACCGGATCTCGGAGACCGACTGCCTTCCGTCCTCATGTCCGAAATGATGATGCTAGCCGGTGAGCATACGGATTGCCCTATGTTCGAACAGGCATTCCGAGAGAAGCTTCCTGCGGATGTCCGACTGCTGCTCACGGATTGTTCTTTTAAGGACCCCGAAGCATATGCAGCGAAAGCGGACGCGCTCATAGCGGCAAAAAACAAGGCAAGCGGTTCGATCAACAAGGTCTCGACATCAGTGACCACGCCACAGCGACGGCAAGATGGCGCCGCGTCTCCCGCCAATTCTCCGAAAGCCCGCCAAAAAGATCCGCACAAGCGCGGCTGGTGCTATTATCACCTACGATGGGGTAGTGAATCCCGCAACTGCCGCTTGCCTTGTACCTTCGCGGGAAATGCCTCGGCCGATCGTACATAGGGGCAGTTACGATTGGCCAGAACCGGCGCCTCTATGGCCATGATCGATTCACGGACACAGAATTTTTGGTGGACACGGGAGCCATCGTCAGCATAGTGCCGCCGACCGACCTCGAAACCAGATCGGGTAAGACAGGTCCCACCCTCATCGCGGTTAATGGCAGCCCAATTCGCACTTTCGGTACACGGAAGATGTCCCTTGTGTTAGGCCTCCGCACGTACGAATGGCCATTCATCATAGCCGACGTCAGACAAGCGATCCTGGGCGCAGATTTTCTCTGGGCTTTTTCACTGGTCCCTGATGTCCGCGGTAACGACCTTCGACCCTCCGCCGAAGATGAGCACGTCGCTCCGACAATCGCCTCCTCGCCCAGCCCTACTGTCCAGGCCATCGTCGCGGCCCCTGACTCGTATGCTGAGATTCTGGCGGAGTTTCCAGAGCTGCTTATTCAACGTTTTGACACGCCTTCGGCCAAGCACGGCGTGGTCCATCACATCCGCACCGAAGGCCCTCCCGTTTTCGCTCGGGCCAGGAGACTACCGCCAGACAAACTGGTGGTGGCACGGGCGGAGTTCAGGAAGATGGAGGAAATGGGAATTGTCCGTCAGTCTGACAGCCCGTGGGCCTCGCCGTTACATATGGTCTCCAAGGCATCTGGGGGGTGGAGACCATGTGGCGATTATCGGCGTCTCAATGCTGTCACCACGGCTGATCGCTACCCCATACCGCACCTACAGGACTTTTCATCTGGGCTGGAAGGAGCGGTGGTGTTCTCCAAAATCGATTTGGTGCGAGGATACCACCAGATCCCGGTGCGACCGGAGGACATACAGAAAACTGCAACGATTACTCCGTTCGGGTTGTTTGAATGGTTGTGTATGCCTTTCGGTTTAAAGAACGCGGCACAGGCTTTCCAACGACTGATGGACCGCGTGGGCCGGGGTTTACCCTTTTTGTTTATTTATTTAGACGACATCCTGGTCGCCAGCCCCTCAGTGCAGGAACACCAGGCCCACTTGCGGACCGTGTTCCAGCGGCTCCAAGACCACGGGCTCATAATCCAACCCTCCAAATGTCAATTCGGCCTTCCTGCTCTTGATTTTCTAGGGCACAGAATTACCCCTGCCGGCGCCTCCCCTTTGCCCGAGAAGGTGGAGGCTATCCGGGCATTTCCCAGGCCCACCACAGTAAAAGGGCTACAGGAGTTCGTAGGTATGGTTAATTTCTACCATAGGTTCGTTCCGGCAGCGGCGCGAGTCATGCGCCCACTCTTCCAATGCCTTGCAGGGAATCCGGTAGAGTTGATATGGTCCCCGGCCGCAGAGTCGGCTTTTACAGCAGCTAAGGCAGCCTTGGCAGACGCCACCATGTTGGTCCATCCGAGCCCCTCCGCCCCCACGGCCCTGACGGTTGACGCCTCTGACGTGGCGGTGGGCGGGGTTCTGGAGCAGCAGGTCGGTGGCCGTTGGCAGCCTTTAGCGTTTTTCAGCCGGCAACTAAACTCGGCTGAGCTGAAATATAGCGCATTTGACCGAGAGCTTCTAGCTCTCTATTTAGCTGTTCGTCATTTCAGGTACTTCCTCGAGGGCCGCCCATTTGTGGCCTTTACGGACCATAAACCATTAACATTTGCTTTTTTCAAATTGTCTGACCCATGGTCGGCCCGCCAGCAGCGGCACCTGACCGCTATCTCCGAATTCACCACCGATGTCCGTCATGTCGCGGGTAAGCTTAATGCCGTTGCTGACGCCCTGTCTAGACCTGCTTTTCCCCCTATTTCGGCGGTGGACTGCGAAGTGGATCCCCAGGAGCTCGCGGAGGCACAGCTTCTAGCGGATACCGCTTCGACTTACCGGTCCACCACTTCGGGATTGAAGTTGGCCCAGGTAGCTTGTGGGTCAGAAGGCACAAAAGTCTGGTGCGATGTTTCTCTTCCCCGTCCCAGGCCGGTAGTACCGCCCTCCCTTCAGCGCCGGGTTTTCGATGCCATTCATGGGCTGGCGCACCCGTCCATCCGCTCCACCTCTGCTTTGGTAGCAGCTCGGTTTGTCTGGCATGGCCTACGGAAACAGGTAGCGGGTTGGGCGCGTGCCTGCGTTCCCTGTCAGACCGCTAAAGTCCAGCGCCATGTCCAGCCCCCCGTACAGGATTTCGAGGTCCCAGCTGTTCGTTTTTTCCACATCCACGTGGATTTGGTCGGTCCTTTACCTTCCTCCCGGGGCTACACCCACCTCCTCACGGTGGTGGATCGGTTCACCTGGTGGCCAGAGGCTTTCCCATTGTCTGATATTTCGTCAGCGTCTTGTGCTAGGACTTTGGCCCTTCATTGGGTAGCTCGTTTCGGGGTCCCGGCAGTTATTACCACTGACAGAGGCCCACAGTTCACTTCGTCCCTCTGGGCCGCGCTCGCAGAACTGTACGGGTCCAAGTTACAACCCACTACTGCATATCACCCCCAGGCAAATGGACTCGTAGAAAGGTTCCACCGTCAACTTAAGGCGTCCCTCAGTGCAAGGCTTGAAGGCCCGGACTGGGTAGACCAACTCCCTTGGGTTCTTTTGGGCATCCGGACTGCTCCTAAGCTAGATCTCGGTGCGTCGTCCGCAGAGCTAGTATATGGCTCGACACTTCGAGTACCCGGAGATCTGTTTCCGGACCCTTCAGACCAGCTGCCTACAGTCCCATCAGTGTTAGCATCTCTCCGGGAACGGGTGGGCTCCCTGGCTCCAGTTCCGACTTCACGTCATGGGTGTCCCATGGTACATGAACCGCCTTCCCTGAAGGACTGTGAGTTCGTTTTTCTGCGAAAAGATTCCCATCGCGCCCCGTTGCAGAGGGTCTATCAAGGGCCGTTCCGGGTTTTGCGTAAGGGAACGGCTACCTTCACCTTAGACATGTGCGGCAAGAGTGAGCTCGTCTCGGTGTCCCGGCTCAAACCTGCACATTTGGATCCGGATCAACCAGTCCTGGTCGGTCAAACCCCTAGGAGAGGCCGACCTCCGTTAGTTCCGCTCAGTCCAGGACCCCCCGTTCCGACAGTTCCTCCAGGACCCCCCGTTCCGACAGTTCCTCCAGGACCCCCCGTTCCGGCAGTTCCTCCAGGACCCCCCGTTCCGGCAGTTCCACCAAGTCCGGAACCTCCGGCTCCTGTGGTTCAGGCTGTCCCTCTCCGTACTCGTTATGGTCGCGAAATCCGGCTCCCTGCTAGGTTCCGCACCTCGGGTTCTGGGGGGGGTCATGTAGCGACCATGGGGAATGGTCCGGGCCGTCGAACCCTCGGATTGGCCAGCGAGGTCACGTGGGAACGCGACCGTGGGGATTGGTCCAGGGAGCGACATCGCGGATTGGCCAGCGTGGTCATGTGCGCTTTTGGCGCCAGATATAGCAGTTCGGCGAAGTCTTCGAAGAAGACAGTAAGTTTTTGATGGTTGTCCTTTACCTTGTTGTTTAACCCTGTATTCGAATATTGCGGCTGCAATAAACTTCTTCTGCAACCAACAAGTTTTCGGACTCGCCATAGTCCCGCCATTCCGGGAATTAACCTGGTGAACCTACGCTGCACGCCCTCAATAGCAAGAATTGTCTTGCAGCGGCCGAAGATATTTATTCACAAAATGCCGGAGTAACTCAGCAGGTCAGGCAGCATCTCGGGAGAGAAGGAATGGGTGACGTTTCGGGTCGAGACCCTTCTTCAGACTGATGTCAGGGGGGGGGGGACAAAGGAAGGATATGGGTGGAGACAGGAAGATAGAGGGAGAACTGGGAAGGAGGAGGGGAAGAGAGGGACAGAGGAACTATCTAAAGTTGGAGAAGTCGAAGTTCATACCACTGGGCTGCAAACTGCCCAAGTGAAATATGAGGTGTTGTTCCTCCAATTTGCGGTGGGCCTCACTATGGCACTGGAGGAGGCCCATGACAGAAAGGTCAGACTGGGAGTGGGAGTGGGAGGGGGAGTTGAAGTGCTGGGCCACGGGGAGATCAGGTCGGTTCAGGCGGACTGAGCGAAGGTGTTGAGCGAAGCGATCGCCGAGCCTGCGTTTGGTTTCGCCGATGTAAAGAAGTTGACATCTGGAGCAGCAGATACAACCTCATCTATTGCATCCGCTGCTCTAGATGTCAACTCCTTTACATCGGCGAAACCAAGCGCAGGCTCGGCGATCGATTCGCCGAACACCTGCGCTCAATCCGCCTGAACCGACCTGATCTCCCGGTGGCCGAGCACTTCAACTCCCCCTCCCATTCCCAGTCTGACCTTTCTGTCATGGGCCTCCTCCAGTGCCATAGTGAGGCCCACCGCAAATTGGAGGAACAGCACCTCATATTTCGCCTGGGCAGCTTGCAGCCCAGTGGTATGAACATCGACTTCTCCAACTTTAGATAGTTCCACTGTCCCTCTCTTCCCCTCCTCCTTCCCAGATCTCCCTCTATCTTCCTGTCTCCACCTATATCCTTCCTTTGT
>NW_027604036.1:0-7000 GCF_053455715.1 Rhinoraja longicauda
ATGAAGACAGTGCTTCAAAAAACCTTCTCCACCACCCCACCTCCCTGTTTCGTCCCTTTTCTTTGAACTATGTAACATAGAAACTTGGAAACATAGAAAATAGGTGCAGGGGGAGGCCATTAGACCCTTCGAGCGAGCACCGCCATTCATGGTGATCATGGCTGATCATCCACAATCAGTAACCTGTGCCTGCCTTCTCCCCATATCGCTTGATTCCACCATCCCCTAGAGTTCTGTCTAACTCTCTTTCAAATTCATCCAGTGAATTGGCCTCCATTGCCTTTTGTGGCAGAAAATTCCATAAATTCACAAGTCTCTGGGTGAAAAAGTTTCTTCTCACCTCAGTTTTAAATGGCCTCCCCTTTATTCTTAGACTTTGGCTCCTGGTACTATACTCCCCCAACTTTGGAAATATTTTTCCTACATCTAGCTTGTCCAGTACTTTTATAATTTTATACGCCTCTATAAGATCCCCTCTCATCCTTCTAAACTCCAGTAAATACAAGCCCAGTCTTTCCAATCTTTCCTAATATGACAGTCCCACCATCCCAGGGATTAACCTCGTGAACATATGGCGCACTGCCTCAACGTCCTTCCTCAAATTATGAGACCAAAAAATACAACTGCAAAAGATCCTCTTTGCACCTTTATTCAAATCCTCTCGTAATGAAGGCCAACATGCCATTATCTTTCTTCCATGCCTGCTGTACCTGCACGCTTACTTTCAGTGACTGGTGTACAAGGACACCCAGGTCGTGTTGTACTTCCCCGTTACCTCATCTGACACCATTGAGATAGTATTCTGTCTCTTTGTTTATGCTGCCAAAGTGGATAACCTCACATTTATCTACATTATATTGCATCTGCCATGCATCTGCCCACTTACTCAACCTGGCGTAGTCACCCTGCAACCTCTTAACATCCTCTTTGCAGTTCACACTGTCACCCAGCATTGCGTCATCTGCAGACTTGCTGGAGTTACTTCTAATGTATGGATCCCTTTGCTCTACAACACTCCCTAGCTAACTACCATTCACGGTAACGATCATGCCCTGATTTTACTTCAAAAATTAAAATCTCACACTTATCTGGAAGAAACACCGTTTGCTATTTCTCAGCCCATTTTCCAATTTGAAAAGTTCCTGCTTTAATTCTTGCTAAACATTTTCAGTCTGTGATACCATCTACTTTAGTGTCAACTGCAAACTTAAAAATTAGTCTTTGTACAATTTCATGCAACTCATTGATATGGATGACAAACAACATTGAGCCCAGCACAGATCTAATCTGTCTTCTAACTATTCATTCCAGATAACATCCTGGTGAACCTGTTCCGCACTGTCTCTGGCAATAGGACATAATTTCCATGATATGGTGACCATAACTACACAAAAGGGCCTCGCAGATATTTGAAGCACAACTGAGGAGGCCGCTGCACGTGGAGGAGCAGTTAAGTTTTGATTTTTCTATAATTTCATGTTCAGCTGCAGTGCAGGTTTGTTCAGAATCAGACGCAGATTGGAAATGAAACCATCTGGGAATTCAGGGGTGTCAGTCCCGATGAGCTGGAACCGAGACAAAAAGATGCATTAACTGTAGAGCAGAGGGATCTAGCACGACAGGTACACAGTGCGTTAAATGTAGCGTCATAGGTAAATAGTTTGGTCGAAAAGGCTTTAGGCACATTGGCCTTCATCAGCGAGAGCTTTGAGTTTTGAAGTTGGGAGGTCATGTTGCAATTGTTTAAGACGTTGGTGAGTCCATATTTAGATTATTGTGTTCAGTGTTGGGCACCGTAGTATCGGGAAAATTGTGTAAATCTGCAAAGGGCGTAGAGCAGATTTACGAGGATGTTGCCAGGACTGGAGGGCCTGGTCTACAGCCACAGATTCAGCAGGCTAGTAATTTATTCTTTGATGTGCAGGATTAACTGGGGTGATCTTTTAGAGGTGAACAAAATAATGAAAGGAATACACCTGGCAGGCGCACAGAGAAGGGGAAGCAAGAACCATGGGACGGAGGTTTAAAATGAGGTGGGAACATTTCATCGGAACCTGAGGGGTAATTTATCACACAAAGTTTGGTGGGTGAATGGAACGAGTTGCCAGAGGAGGTTTTTCAGGCCGGTGCTCATAGAGTCATGGAGTGATACGTTGTGGAAACAGGCCCTTCGGCCCAACTTGCCCACACCGCCCAACATGTCCCTGCTCCCACCTGCCTCCGTTTCATCCATATCCCTCGAAACCCGTCCTATTCGTGTACCTGTCTAACAATTTCTTAAATGTTGGAATTGTCCCTGCCTCAACTACCTCTTCTGGCAGCTTGTTCCATGCATCCACCACCCTTTGTGTGAAAGAGTTATCCCACCGATTCCAATGACAGCTTTTCCTATTCATGTTAAAAGTATGTCCTCTGGAGCTCGATTCTCGTACTCAGGGCAAGAGAATCTGTGCATTTATCCGATCAATTCCTCTCATGACCAAATACACCTAAATAAGATCACCCCTCTTCCTCTTGTGCTCCAATGGATAGTCCGAGCCTACTCAACCTCTTCCTACAGGTCAGACACTGGCACTATCCTCGTAAAATGTACCTGGAACGTTTCCAGTTTGGCAACGTCTTTCCTATAACACGGTACCCAGAACAGAACATAATACTCCAAATGCAGCCTCACGAAGGTCTTATATTACTGCAACATGACCTCCCAACATCCATACTCCATACTCTGGCTGATAAAGGCCAATGTGCCAAAAGCTTTTTTGTCAACACCAGATCGACCTGTGCTTCCGCCTTCAAGGAACTGTGCACCTGCACTCCTAGATCCCTCTGCCCTACAACACTACCCAGAACCCTACCATTCACTGTGTCGGTCCTGCCCAGGTTAGATTTCTCAAAATGCAATACCTCACTTTGCAATACCATACTTTGATTTGACTATAGGAGTAAAGAGGTCCTTCTGCATTTGTATAGGGCAATGGTGCGACTACATCTGGAATATTGTGTGCAGTTTTGGTCTCCTAATTTGAGGAAGGACATCCTTGCGATTGAGGCCGTGCATCGTTGAATCACGGTTAATCCCCGGGATGGCGGGACTGTCAAATGAGGAAAGATTGGAAAGACTGGGCTTGTATTCACTGGAATTCAGATGTATGAGATGGAATCTTATAGAAATGGATAAAATTATAAAAGGACTGGAGAAGCTAGATGCAGGAAAAAAATTCCCGATGTTGGGGGAGTCCAGAACAAGGGGGGCACAGTCTAAGATTAAAGGGGAGGCCATTTCAAACTGAGGTGAAAAAAAACTTTTTCATCCAGAGAGTTGTGAATTTGTGGAATTCTCTGCCTACGAAGGCAGTGGAGGCCAACACACTGGATGAATTTACAAGAGAGTTAGCTGGAGTTCTAGGGCCAAGCGGAATCAATGGATATGGGGAGAAGGCAGGCACAGGTTACTGATTGTGGATGCTTTGCCATGATCACAATGCACGGCGGTGCTGGCTAGAAGGGCCAAATGGCTTCCTCCTGCACCTATTTTCTATGTTTCTATGCTTCTCATATTTATCTGCATTAATTCCATCAACCATTCCCCAGTACACGTGACTAATCGATAAAGATCATATTGCACTTCATAACAAACATCTTTACTGACTGCAAAACAACCCACTTTTGTTTCAACTACAAACTTGCTAATCTTGCCGCTGCGTGATCTCATCCAAATCTTTGATATAGATGTCAAACAGTAACGGGCCCAGCAGCGAACCCTGACGCATGCCACTAGTCACTGGCGTCCAGTCTGAGAAGCAACCTTCCACTATCACCCTCTGCTTCCTTCCATGAAGCCAATTTGCTATCCATTCAGCTATCTCTCCTTGCGTCTCATGCGATCTAACCTTCAAGAGCAAGCTACCACGAGGAACCTTCTCGAATACAATGCTGAAGTCCATGTATTCAATATCTACAGATCTGCCCTGATCGACCTTTTTTGCTCACTTCTTAGAAAAGCTGACTATAAAAGGTACTATCAGGTACAGAGATACTAAAGCTACTCATTATAAAATGTATTATATTAAGGTGCTAACACAAAAACACTCTCTCAAACTTGAAGGACCATTTAGACAGGCATCGATTAGCCATTGATAGGAATATGTGCCGATCGAAGGCAGGTGGGACTAGTGTGGATGAGACATGTTGGCCAGTGTGGGCAGTCTGGGCCGAAGCCTCTAAGATTCTCTGACTCCATGTCTCTATAACTGGAGGATGTGTGCACAAATAGGGCAGTAAGACATTCCTCACTTGTCCATAGATCTCTGTCCTGGGATCGGAGAACAGATTCACTTCGAAACATAGAAACATAGAAAATAGGTGCAGGAGGAGGCCATTAGGCCCTTCGAGCCAGCACCGCCATTCTTTGTTACCGTGGCTGATCATCCACTTCAAGCCAAATCATGTTAATCACACTTGTTTTTTAACATTAACAGTCAGAGTTTCTGTTCAATGGTTAGCTGTGGGTCAGTAACCTGCATATTTGTTCAATCATCTACCGTGGCTCAGCACGAGGCCAATGTTGCCAATGATTTCACTGGTGAAAATATATCTGAGCATTGTGCGACGGAACTGGGAACTGGTTGTTATGTGAGATGTCCTTGGAATGGATGATTCAAAGAAATTACCTGTGTGTGACGTCAGTGCAGTCAGTGATGGGTCTGGATAAGCAGTGACATTATCAGTGTGGTCAGTGATGGCTATGGATAAACAGTGACATTATCAGTGTGGTCAGTGATGGGTCTGGATAAACAGTGACATTATCAGGGGGGTCAGTGATGGGTCTGGATAAACAGTGACATTATCAGTGTGGTCAGTGATGGCTATGGATAAGCAGTGACATTATCAGTGTGGTCAGTGATGGGTTTGGATAAGCAGTGACATTATCAGTGTGGTCAGTGATGGGTCTGGATAAGCAGTGTCATTATCAGTGTGGTCAGTGATGGGTCTGGATAAGCAGTGACATTATCAGTGTGGTCAGTGATGGGTCTGAATAAGCAGTGACATTATCAGTGTGGTCAGTGGTGGGTCGGGATAAGCAGTGACATTATCACTGATCTTATAATCTTATAGAAACATACAATTCTTAAGGGATTGGACAGGCTGTATGAGAAAATATGTTCCCGATGTTGGGGGAGTCCGGGGGTCTCAGTTTTAGAATAAGAGGTTTACTATTTAGGACTGATGTGAGGATAAACTTTTCACCCAGGGAGTTGTGAATCTGTGGAATTCTCTGCCACAGAAGGCAATGGAGGCCAATTTACTGGATGCTTTCAAGCAAAAGTTAGATATAGCACTTCGGGTCACGGAAACAAAGGATATGGGGAGAAAGCAGGAACGGGTTACTGATTTAGGATGATCAGCCATGATCATGTTGAATGGTGGTGCAGGCTCGAGGGCCGAATGTCCCACTCCTGCAATTGTTTTCTATTTTTCTATGTTTCTCTGTCTAAGCATCAGGTTGTGATACTTCCATTTCATCTTAACTCCTGTGTTTTATATTTTATACCAAAGTGGATAACAAACATATGATTTGCATTATTGCAGATGTTTGACTGTAAAGGGTTAACGTACGTTCAGTATCTGTAATTAATCTCATCTGCAATGAGCACTAACTCCATCTTGCTGCTCTATCCACGCTGGTAAACACGGCAGGTGAAGATGCATTCATTTGCGATTTTCATCTTAATTAACAATCGTTATAAATACTAATTGCCTCTCTCCGGCACACAATTTAAAGAATAACACATAATGCTGAAAATTAAAATGCAGCTTCAGATCTGAGATAGGGAGAGTTGAGCAATTGTGCTATGCCATTCACCCAGTGGGGAATATTAGTTCCAGCCGGTGAACACAAGGCAAGGTTCTGTTCAATCTGCAGTTTATTTTTTATTGAACTACTTCAGACCAGTTGACAGGTTGATGCTAATTCAAACCTACAGACCTGACAACAAAGACGGTCTGAGAGTTAATGACCAACTCACCCGTCTGGGCTGTCCACAATGGTTCAGAAACATAGAAACATAGAAAATAGTTGCAGGAATTTGCCATTTGGCCTTTTGAGCCAGGACCGCCATTCAATATGATCAAGGCCGACCATCCTAAATCAGTACCCCGTTCCTGCTTTCTCCCCATGCAGCTTTATTCCGTTAGCAGTAAGAGCCATATCTGACTCTCTCTTGAAAACCTCCTGTGAATTGGCCTCCACTGACTTCTGTGGCAGAGAATTCCACAGATTCACAATTCATCTCAACTGGGGAGGTCGACGACAGATTAGTTTTTCCTCATCTCATTAATAATTGAGCTACCCCTTATTCGTAAACTGTGATCCCCTTTCTGGACTCCCACAACATCGGGAACATTTTTCCTGTATCTAGCCTGTCCAATCCCTTAAGATATGTATATGTGTAAGAAGGAACTGTAGATGCTGGTTTCAACAGATAGACACAAAAAGCTGGAGTAACTCAGCGGGACAGGCAGCATCTCTTGGGAGAAGGAATAGGTGGAGACCCTTCTTCAGAATTCTGTATGTTTCGACAAGATCCTCTCTCATCCTAAATTCCAGTGAAGTTAAGAGAGCTCTCACGCACACTCAGTCTGTATTTCTGTGCCTATTTATTAATTAATTCAAGAGAGCATTTCTCCCTTCCTGCTGTGTATATCTGGTACACATAGAAACTGAAAGAAACACTTCAATGATCCGAGACATATTAAAACGACCAACGTATATGATAGGCAGTTATATCATTTTGTTCTTTAAACTGCAGGTGTGAGAACATTCGACACCTATTGGCGTTTAATTCCTCGGATTTCTAGGCTAGAGTTTAGCTAAGGAGAGTGAAGCACCTGTTGGACACTTGCGAGGGAGATGAACAATGAGCCTCCGTTGTTGGTGACACCACCACCCAATACAGTATCGCCACTGTTGTGCAGTCAGTGATGTGTCTGCAATGTGGCT
>NW_027604037.1:0-7000 GCF_053455715.1 Rhinoraja longicauda
CACATCCGGAATCTTGGAATCATCCTTGATCAAACCCTCTCCTTCGACAAACACATCAAACACATCACAAAGACAGCCTTCTTCCACCTCAAAAACATTGCCCGTCTCCGTCCATCTCTCTCCTCCACAGCTGCAGAAACCCTCATCCACGCCTTCATCACCTCCCGTCTGGACTACTGCAACAGCCTCCTCTATGGCGCACCCTCAAAAATCATCAATAAACTTCAATACATTCAAAACTCCGCTGCCCGTCTACTCACACACACCTCGATCCGTGACCATATCACCCCCGTCCTTTATAAACTCCACTGGCTCCCCATCCCCCAGAGAATCCAGTACAAAATCCTCCTCATAACCTACAAAGCCCTCCATAACCTGGCCCAATCCTACCTGACCGACCTCCTCCACAGGCACACTCCCACCTGCACCCTCCGCTCTGCCGCTGCCAATCTCCTATCCCCCCACATCCGGACTAAACTCAGATCCTGGGGGGACAGGGCTTTCTCCATCGCTGCTCCCACCCTATGGAACTCACTACCCCAAACCGTTAGAGACTCCCCCACACTCACCACATTCAAAACATCGCTGAAGTCTCACCTGTTCAGTACTGCCTTCAACCACTGAAGGTCACCTCACCTACTGTCTCCTTTCTCTGTTCATTTATTTATTTACTTATTTATCTATTTATTAATTTCCCTATGTTCTCAAAATCTCTGTAAAGCGTCTTTGAGTATATGAAAAGCGCTATATAAATAAAATGTATTATTATTATTATTATTATATGTTTCTATAAGATCCCCCCTCAGTCTTCTAAATTCCAGCGAGTATAAGCCCAGTCTATCCAGTCTTTCCTCATATGAAAGTCCCACCATCCCAGGGATCAATCTGGTGAACCTTCTCTGTACTCCCTCTAAGGCAAGAACGTCTTTCCTCAGGTTAGGAGACCAAAACTGCACACAATACTCCAGGTGCGGTCTCACCAAGGCCTTGTACAACTGCAGCAGAACCTCCCTGCTCCTATACTCAAATCCTCTTGCTATGAATGCCAACATACCATTCACTTTCTTCACTGCCTGCTGCACCTGCATGCTTGCTTTCAATGGGGCATGTTGGACGGTGTGGGCAGGTGGGACAAGTGTAGATGGGGCTTGTTGGTCAGTGTGGGCGGGTGGGACTGGTGTAGATGGGGCATGTTGGTCAGTGTGGGCAGGTGGGACTGGTGTAGATGGGGCATGTTGGACGGTGTGGGCAGGTGGGACTAGTGTAGATGGGGCATGTTGGTCAGTGTGGGCAGGTGGGACTAGTGTAGATGGGGCATGATGGACGGTGTGGGCGGGTGGGACTAGTGTAGATGGGGCATGTTGGCCGGTGTGGGCAGGTGGGACTAGTGTAGATGGGGCATGATGGACGGTGTGGGCGGGTGGGACTAGTGTAGATGGGGCATGATGGCTATCCACCTCTTGCTATTAAAAGATATTTTATAAATTAAAGCTCATAGTTTTTTGTTTGGGGGAGAGAGAGGGAGGGAGGGAGAGAGGGAGGGATGGGGTGAGGGAGGGAGAGAGGAGGGGAAGAGAGAGGAGGGGGAGAGAGAGGAGGGGGAGAGAGAGGGTGAGAGAGAGAGGAGGGGAAAGAGAAGGGGGAGAGCTATTTAATCTTGTTATTATTGTCGCGTTTATTTGTATAATAAAGCTCGTACCACGACGTAAACGGAATATACCTTTAATTAGCAACTCTGTACAGCAGCCGCCTGCTTGTCTGCATGCCCGGGCAACTCCCTCACTGCCACACCCCGGGTCCCCACGTCACCTCCGGCCACCGCATTCCTTACACTCTTATTCCCATAATACCACATCTCCCTTTCTTTGAGAACAAAGGGTGGACTACCTTTGTCTCTGCAGGTCTTAAGGGGTTTATTCTGCCCTTTTGCTGGAAGACCTGTCCCTGATTCAAGCATGCAAAATAGAAATAAAATAACTTCCGCGTTACCATACTGTGAACTATTACTTTAGCAGGCTGTGTTCTTCAAAACTTAAACTCTCAGGTTTCAGGTAAATGTACCAGGTTTACCGAACATTTTCACCCTCTCTTTTCCTTTATTATAGAAAACAGATCAATAAATCACAAATCAAGTCTCTTCGGCTTTCTAACCTCTCTCCCACACCTGGTCCGCACAGTCTCTGTGGTGGGGCCCTGCTGGGTGATGTTGTTACTGGCGGAGCTGGCTCTGGTGGAGCTGAATCTTCTCCCACCGGTGGCTCATCAGCGTCGACTACCCCACTGTTGGTCTGCAGCGGCACCAAGTGCTGCCGGTTCCTTCTCAGTGTGCCCTGAGGCACCTGGACGATATAAGAGCGAGGGGTATTGTGTGTAGATAGCACTTTGCCCTCGACTCGTGCATCGGTGACCCACACCTCCTCCTCAGGTACTAGTGGCTCCAGATTTCTCGCTCCGTGCCTCTTGTTGAAGGATCTTGCGTCGTTCCACCTCTTCTCCCTTTCCTTGGCCCCCAGCGCGTTGTAGTCAGGCAAAACTGGATTCAGCAGGGTTGGAAGGGCAGGAACAGTAGTGCGGAGGCGGCGCCCCATCAACAGCTCGGCCGGGCTATAGCCGTTCTGTAGAGGGGTTGCTCTGTAGGCCAGCAATGCAAGATATGGGTCTGACGCCTTTGTTAGCAGGTTTTTCACGGTTTGTACAGCGCGTTCCGCCTCACCATTGCTCTGAGGCCACCTGGGGCTGCTCGTGATGTGCACAAAGCCATACTCTGCTGCAAAGGCTTTAAAGTGGCTACCTGAGAACTGGGGCCCATTGTCACTTTTAAGAACTTCCCCAATTCCATGACAAGAAAACATGGATTTCAGGTGTACCACCACATCTGTGGACCTTGTGTGTGTCAGCAGCGCAACTTCCACATACCTTGAGAAATAATCAACTACTAGTAGATAAGTCTTGTCTTTTAGCGTGAATAGGTCAGCTCCCAAGGTTTGCCAAGGCCTGTCTGGCATCTCCGTTGGCATCAGCGGCTCTTTGACATTCCTTCTCTCTTGGATGCAGGTTCTACATTTCAGCACCATGTCATTCAGCTGGCTGCTGAGTCCTGGCCACCATACCGTCTGTTTGGCCCGGCCCCTGCACTTTGTCACCCCCAGGTGTCCCTCATGTAGTCTCTGCAGCACATCACCTTGTAAGGCTGATGGGATGACGAGCCTCGTGCCCCGCAGCAGCAGCCCATCGTGCACAATCAGCACTGCTCTTTCAGCCCAGTAATGTCTCAGCACTCCCTGCAGTTGGCTTTTGTCGGGCCAGCCGTTTGTGCAGTACTCCATCAGTGCAGAGCATGTGCTGTCTGCCCGCAGGTGCTCACGTAGGCTGCTCAGATAATCTCCTCTGACAGGAATGTTGCTGATGACAGAGTCTACATAGATGTTGGTGTCCTCTAATAGGCTTGTGTCTGCGTGTGTTTTTGCGGCTCTCAGAGGAGCACGCGATAGGGTGTCGGCTGTCCCCAGGCTTTTGCCAGGGACATGATTGACTGTATAGTTGTACCTCATGAGTCTCATCCTAAATCTTTGGACTCTTGGTGGGAGGTCATCCAAAGCTTTCCCTCCCAGCAGACTCACCAACGGCTTGTGGTCAGTTTCCAGCTCGAATGGTCTTCCCAGGATGAAACAGCTGAACCTTTCACATGCCCATGTCGCAGCCAATGCCTCCTTCTCTACTTGAGCATAACGCTGCTCTGTCGGTGTCATTGACCTGGACGCATATGCCACAGGTGACCACATGGCATCGCTTTTCTGCAGCAGGACTGCCCCCAGGCCAAAGGAAGAAGCATCAGCAGAGATCTTTAGAGCACTGTTTGGGTTGTATAATGTGAGCACTGGTGTGGATGACAGCTCTGTTTTTAACCGATCAAAGGCGGCCTGCTGCTCTGTCCCCCAGTACCAGTGGTTCTTCTTGGACAGCAGGTCTCGTAGCACTTTGTCTTTTTCGGCCAGGTTAGGCAAGAAGCGGCCCAGCTGATTGACCATGCCCAGAAAACTCCTGAGTTCGCTGACATTTTTGGGTGCATCCATTTCTTGTACTGCTCTCGTCTTCTCTGGATCTGGTTTCACTCCATCTGCTGAAATCACATGACCCAGGAATCTGACTGTGTGGCGTGTGAGCTCACATTTGTCCATGTTGAGCGTAATGCCGGCCTTATATGCCTTCTCTAGCACCGCATGCAGCCGCACATCATGCTCCTCCTGCGTCTGTCCCCAGACCAGGATGTCATCCATGTGACACAGCACCCCCTCCAGGCCACCGGTCACTTCTGTCATCATCATCCTTTGAAAGTGCTCGGGTGCTGATGCTATGCCAAAGGGTAGACGGTTAAAATAGTAGCGCCCAAAAGGCGTGATGAAGGTGGTGTATTTGGCAGACTCTTTTGTCAATGGTACTTGCCAAAAGCCCATGTTGGCATCTAATTTGCTGAATACTGTTGCGCCAGCTAGCATGCCCAGAGTGTGCTCGACAGAAGGCAGGATAAACTTTTCTCTGCATACTGATCTATTCATCATTGTGAAGTCCACACAAATGCGAACATCACCTGTTTTCTTCGGCACCACCACCATCCCGGCACACCAATCAGTCGGCTCCTCAATCTTGGTGATTACGCCCATCTTCTCCATACGGTCTATCTCCTTCCTCACTTTTCCCATAAGCGGCAGAGGGACTCTGCGTGGCGTGTGGAGAGAGAAGGGCACAGCCTCTGGCTTCAATTTAATTGAGTATGGCCTCCGGACAAGACCCAAGCCGCTACACAGCTTCGGATATTGTTGTTTCACTGATTCCACGGTGATGCCGTTAACCCTGCACACAAGCTGAAGTCGTTCTATGGCAGGCCTTCCCAACAGTGCAGTGTGCAGGTCTTTTACTATATAAATGTTCTCTATGGCTTTCTTTCTGCCTCTGCGCAGTGTTTCTCTGGCTACACCCAGGACAGAGAGTGCATCGCCCCCTGGCCCAAACAATGGGCGTGTCGACACTGCCAGGCGTTTCACATCATGCCCCCCTGTAATGTCATAGTACACCTCGGCTGGCATGGCGGTGACATCAGCACCAGTGTCTATTTTAAAGCACACTTTTTTTTGTCTCACTTCTAGCTGCACCGTCCACGGGTTTTTTCCAGCATCCACGGCTCCCAGGAAAAAGCTCTCTTCTTCCTCTGTAGTGACAGCATTGAGAGATTTTGCACTGTTTCTGCACACTCTACCATAATGTCCCTTTTTGCCACAGTTGTGACACACAGCATCTTTAGCAGGGCATTCCCATTTCCCATGCGAGGGCATTTTTCCACATCTATAACAGGCCTTTGAACCTGGCTGAGGCCGTGTATTAAGTCTATTTTTGCTTGGTGTTTGTGCTTGTGGCTGAGGCTTTGAGGGAAATTTGGGTTTTCTGTAGCTTTTAGCATATACTGCATCAACATTAGAGCACTTGCTAGCACCGCTATTTTCTCCTCTTAAGTCAGACCACTGTCGTCTAACTTGTTCAGACTGCCTTGTTTTTGTTATTGCAGTTGCAAGGGTTAGGTCTCTGTCTAGCTGTAGCTTTTCTGACAATGAGACGTTTCTCAGCCCGACCACTAACCTGTCGCGGATCAGCTCGTTCTGTAACTGTCCATAGTTGCAGTGTTCAGCTAATCCGTACAGAGCAGTGATGAAGGAATCCACCGTTTCACCTGGCAGTTGCACACGCTGATTGAACTTGGCTCTTTCATAGATTACATTCTTTTTAGGTACAAAAAATGCATCAAAGCCCGCCTTGACATCTGTGTACTCCCTCCTCTCATCTGCAGTTAGCGTTAGCCCCTTTAGCACATCTTCAGCTTCATCGCCCATGCAATACACTAACGTGTTCACCTGGTTTTCTGCTGACGTCGCGTTTAAATTGCTTGCAAGCCGGAAGAGGTCGAATCTCCTGATCCAACGCTCCCATTCTTGAGGCTTGGTGAAATCGAATGGCTCTGGAGGTTGTATTGTGAACGTAGCAGTTGGTGTGGGTTGCGCCATATCTGCAGGCTCGTCTCCCATCTCGCGCCAAACGATACCCCTTCCTCTTTTTTTTAAAAAATATATTTTTGCTTACAAGGATCCCTCTTCTGACACCATGTCGCGTTTATTTGTATAATAAAGCTCGTACCACGACGTAAACGGAGTATACCTTTAATTAGCAACTCTGTACAGCAGCCGCCTGCTTGTCTGCATGCCCGGGCAACTCCCTCACTGCCACACCCCGGGTCCCCACGTCACCTCCGGCCACCGCATTCCTTACACTCTTATTCCCATAATACCACATTATAAAGATATTTTATACCTCAAAAAGCTACGAGCTTTAATTGATAAAATATCTTTTAATAGCAAGAGGTGGAGACTGGGTGTGGACAATGTCGCCCGTCGGGCGGGCTGCTAATTGATAATTGGTGGGATGGCTGAGCCTTGGGGAAGTTGTGGGCTTATGAAGGGCCACATGTGCTCACTGTTTCTTTCAACAAAATGGCCGCCACATGTGCTCACTGTTTCTTTCAACAAAATGGCCGCCACATGTGCTCACTGTTTCTTTGTGTCAATGTTTGTCCTTGCTTGCTGGCTCCCCTTCCCTCTCTCTCTCCCCCTCCTCTCTCTCACAATAGGTGCAGGAGGAGGCCATTCGGCCCTTCGAGCCTGTACACACACCGCCATTCAATGTGATCGCGGCTGATCGTTCTCAATCAGTACCCACTCTTATGTGGGTTTTAAATTGGTTAATTTTTTCTGGGTTAAATATAGTTGATGTAAAAAATTATATTGTACTAAACTATATCTCACATTAATAGTATTTTTCATACTATCTAAACACAATCTTTCCCAACTTGGTTCATCAATGATAATATTAAGATCTGTTTCCCATCTTTGTCTTGATTTTTGAATTCCGATCTTTCGACTAGATTTTTGTAATAATTTATACATTGATGATATAA
>NW_027604038.1:0-7000 GCF_053455715.1 Rhinoraja longicauda
TGCTGGGCTCCCACTGCTGGGCTGGCACTGCTGGGCTGGCACTGCTGGGCTGGCACTGCTGGGCTCCCACTGCTGGGCTGGCACTGCTGGGTTGGCACTGCTGGGTTGGCACTGCTGGGCTCCCACTGCTGGGCTCCCACTGCTGGGCTCCCACTGCTGGGCTGGCACTGCTGGGCTCCCACTGCTGGGCTGGCACTGCTGGGCTCCCACTGCTGGGCTCCCACTGCTGGGCTCCCACTGCTGGGCTCCCACTGCTGGGCTGGCACTGCTGGGCTCCCACTGCTGGGCTAACACTGCTGGGCTCCCACTGCTGGGCTGGCACTGCTGGGCTGGCACTGCTGGGCTGGCACTGCTGGGTTGGCACTGCTGGGCTCCCACTGCTGGGCTCCCACTGCTGGGCTCCCACTGCTGGGCTGGCACTGCTGGGCTGGCACTGCTGGGTTGGCACTGCTGGGTTGGCACTGCTGGGCTCCCACTGCTGGGCTGGCACTGCTGGGCTGGCACTGCTGGGCTCCCACTGCTGGGCTGGCACTGCTGGGCTGGCACTGCTGGGTTGGCACTGCTGGGCTGGCACTGCTGGGCTGGCACTGCTGGGCTGGCACTGCTGGGCTGGCACTGCTGGGCTGGCACTGCTGGGCTGGCACTGCTGGGTTGGCACTGCTGGGTTGGCACTGCTGGGCTGGCACTGCTGGGCTGGCACTGCTGGGCTCCCACTGCTGGGCTCCCACTGCTGGGTTGGCACTGCTGGGTTGGCACTGCTGGGCTCCCACTGCTGGGCTGGCACTGCTGGGCTGGCACTGCTGGGCTGGCACTGCTGGGCTCCCACTGCTGGGCTCCCACTGCTGGGCTCCCACTGCTGGGCTCCCACTGCTGGGCTCCCACTGCTGGGCTCCCACTGCTGGGCTCCCACTGCTGGGCTCCCACTGCTGGGCTGGCACTGCTGGGCTCCCACTGCTGGGCTCCCACTGCTGGGCTCCCACTGCTGGGCTGGCACTGCTGGGCTCCCACTGCTGGGCTCCCACTGCTGGGCTCTCACTGCTGGGCTGGCACTGCTGGGCTCCCACTGCTGGGCTGGCACTGCTGGGCTGGCACTGCTGGGCTCCCACTGCTGGGCTCCCACTGCTGGGCTGGCACTGCTGGGCTCCCACTGCTGGGCTCCCACTGCTGGGCTGGCACTGCTGGGCTCCCATTGCTGGGCTCCCACTGCTGGGCTGGCACTGCTGGGCTCCCACTGCTGGGCTCCCACTGCTGGGCTCCCACTGCTGGGCTGGCACTGCTGGGCTCCCACTGCTGGGCTCCCACTGCTGGGCTGGCACTGCTGGGCTGGCACTGCTGGGCTCCCACTGCTGGGCTCCCACTGCTGGGCTCCCACTGCTGGGCTCCCACTGCTGGGCTGGCACTGCTGGGCTCCCACTGCTGGGCTGGCACTGCTGGGCTGGCACTGCTGGGCTCCCACTGCTGGGCTGGCACTGCTGGGCTCCCACTGCTGGGCTCCCACTGCTGGGCTGGCACTGCTGGGCTCCCACTGCTGGGCTCCCACTGCTGGGCTCTCACTGCTGGGCTGGCACTGCTGGGCTCCCACTGCTGGGCTGGCACTGCTGGGCTCCCACTGCTGGGCTCCCACTGCTGGGCTGGCACTGCTGGGCTCCCACTGCTGGGCTCCCACTGCTGGGCTGGCACTGCTGGGCTCCCACTGCTGGGCTGGCACTGCTGGGCTCCCACTGCTGGGCTCCCACTGCTGGGCTCCCACTGCTGGGCTCCCACTGCTGGGCTCCCACTGCTGGGCTGGCACTGCTGGGCTGGCACTGCTGGGCTGGCACTGCTGGGCTCCCACTGCTGGGCTGGCACTGCTGGGCTGGCACTGCTGGGCTGGCACTGCTGGGCTCCCACTGCTGGGCTGGCACTGCTGGGTTGGCACTGCTGGGTTGGCACTGCTGGGCTCCCACTGCTGGGCTCCCACTGCTGGGCTCCCACTGCTGGGCTGGCACTGCTGGGCTCCCACTGCTGGGCTGGCACTGCTGGGCTCCCACTGCTGGGCTCCCACTGCTGGGCTCCCACTGCTGGGCTCCCACTGCTGGGCTGGCACTGCTGGGCTCCCACTGCTGGGCTGGCACTGCTGGGCTCCCACTGCTGGGCTCCCACTGCTGGGCTGGCACTGCTGGGCTCCCACTGCTGGGCTCCCACTGCTGGGCTCCCACTGCTGGGCTGGCACTGCTGGGCTCCCACTGCTGGGCTCCCACTGCTGGGCTGGCACTGCTGGGCTGGCACTGCTGGGCTCCCACTGCTGGGCTCCCACTGCTGGGCTCCCACTGCTGGGCTCCCACTGCTGGGCTCCCACTGCTGGGCTGGCACTGCTGGGCTCCCACTGCTGGGCTCCCACTGCTGGGCTGGCACTGCTGGGCTGGCACTGCTGGGCTCCCACTGCTGGGCTGGCACTGCTGGGCTCCCACTGCTGGGCTCCCACTGCTGGGCTCCCACTGCTGGGCTCCCACTGCTGGGCTGGCACTGCTGGGCTCCCACTGCTGGGCTCCCACTGCTGGGCTCCCACTGCTGGGCTCCCACTGCTGGGCTCCCACTGCTGGGCTCCCACTGCTGGGCTGGCACTGCTGGGCTGGCACTGCTGGGCTGGCACTGCTGGGCTCCCACTGCTGGGCTGGCACTGCTGGGCTGGCACTGCTGGGCTGGCACTGCTGGGCTCCCACTGCTGGGCTGGCACTGCTGGGTTGGCACTGCTGGGTTGGCACTGCTGGGCTCCCACTGCTGGGCTCCCACTGCTGGGCTCCCACTGCTGGGCTGGCACTGCTGGGCTCCCACTGCTGGGCTGGCACTGCTGGGCTCCCACTGCTGGGCTCCCACTGCTGGGCTCCCACTGCTGGGCTCCCACTGCTGGGCTGGCACTGCTGGGCTCCCACTGCTGGGCTAACACTGCTGGGCTCCCACTGCTGGGCTGGCACTGCTGGGCTGGCACTGCTGGGCTGGCACTGCTGGGTTGGCACTGCTGGGCTCCCACTGCTGGGCTCCCACTGCTGGGCTCCCACTGCTGGGCTGGCACTGCTGGGCTGGCACTGCTGGGTTGGCACTGCTGGGTTGGCACTGCTGGGCTCCCACTGCTGGGCTGGCACTGCTGGGCTGGCACTGCTGGGCTCCCACTGCTGGGCTGGCACTGCTGGGCTGGCACTGCTGGGTTGGCACTGCTGGGCTGGCACTGCTGGGCTGGCACTGCTGGGCTGGCACTGCTGGGCTGGCACTGCTGGGCTGGCACTGCTGGGCTGGCACTGCTGGGTTGGCACTGCTGGGTTGGCACTGCTGGGCTGGCACTGCTGGGCTGGCACTGCTGGGCTCCCACTGCTGGGCTCCCACTGCTGGGTTGGCACTGCTGGGTTGGCACTGCTGGGCTCCCACTGCTGGGCTGGCACTGCTGGGCTGGCACTGCTGGGCTGGCACTGCTGGGCTCCCACTGCTGGGCTCCCACTGCTGGGCTCCCACTGCTGGGCTCCCACTGCTGGGCTCCCACTGCTGGGCTCCCACTGCTGGGCTCCCACTGCTGGGCTCCCACTGCTGGGCTGGCACTGCTGGGCTCCCACTGCTGGGCTCCCACTGCTGGGCTCCCACTGCTGGGCTGGCACTGCTGGGCTCCCACTGCTGGGCTCCCACTGCTGGGCTCTCACTGCTGGGCTGGCACTGCTGGGCTCCCACTGCTGGGCTGGCACTGCTGGGCTGGCACTGCTGGGCTCCCACTGCTGGGCTCCCACTGCTGGGCTGGCACTGCTGGGCTCCCACTGCTGGGCTCCCACTGCTGGGCTGGCACTGCTGGGCTCCCATTGCTGGGCTCCCACTGCTGGGCTGGCACTGCTGGGCTCCCACTGCTGGGCTCCCACTGCTGGGCTCCCACTGCTGGGCTGGCACTGCTGGGCTCCCACTGCTGGGCTCCCACTGCTGGGCTGGCACTGCTGGGCTGGCACTGCTGGGCTCCCACTGCTGGGCTCCCACTGCTGGGCTCCCACTGCTGGGCTCCCACTGCTGGGCTGGCACTGCTGGGCTCCCACTGCTGGGCTGGCACTGCTGGGCTGGCACTGCTGGGCTCCCACTGCTGGGCTGGCACTGCTGGGCTCCCACTGCTGGGCTCCCACTGCTGGGCTGGCACTGCTGGGCTCCCACTGCTGGGCTCCCACTGCTGGGCTCTCACTGCTGGGCTGGCACTGCTGGGCTCCCACTGCTGGGCTGGCACTGCTGGGCTCCCACTGCTGGGCTCCCACTGCTGGGCTGGCACTGCTGGGCTCCCACTGCTGGGCTCCCACTGCTGGGCTGGCACTGCTGGGCTCCCACTGCTGGGCTGGCACTGCTGGGCTCCCACTGCTGGGCTCCCACTGCTGGGCTCCCACTGCTGGGCTGGCACTGCTGGGCTCCCACTGCTGGGCTCCCACTGCTGGGCTCCCACTGCTGGGCTGGCACTGCTGGGCTGGCACTGCTGGGCTCCCACTGCTGGGCTCCCACTGCTGGGCTCCCACTGCTGGGCTCCCACTGCTGGGCTCCCACTGCTGGGCTGGCACTGCTGGGCTCCCACTGCTGGGCTGGCACTGCTGGGCTGGCACTGCTGGGCTCCCACTGCTGGGCTGGCACTGCTGGGCTGGCACTGCTGGGCTCCCACTGCTGGGCTGGCACTGCTGGGCTGGCACTGCTGGGCTGGCACTGCTGGGCTCCCACTGCTGGGCTGGCACTGCTGGGCTGGCACTGCTGGGCTCCCACTGCTGGGCTGGCACTGCTGGGCTGGCACTGCTGGGCTGGCACTGCTGGGCTCCCACTGCTGGGCTGGCACTGCTGGGCTGGCACTGCTGGGCTGGCACTGCTGGGCTCCCACTGCTGGGCTCCCACTGCTGGGCTGGCACTGCTGGGCTCCCACTGCTGGGCTGGCACTGCTGGGCTGGCACTGCTGGGCTCCCACTGCTGGGCTGGCACTGCTGGGCTGGCACTGCTGGGCTCCCACTGCTGGGCTGGCACTGCTGGGCTGGCACTGCTGGGCTGGCACTGCTGGGCTCCCACTGCTGGGCTGGCACTGCTGGGCTGGCACTGCTGGGCTCCCACTGCTGGGCTGGCACTGCTGGGCTGGCACTGCTGGGCTGGCACTGCTGGGCTCCCACTGCTGGGCTGGCACTGCTGGGCTGGCACTGCTGGGTTGGCACTGCTGGGCTCCCACTGCTGGGCTGGCACTGCTGGGCTGGCACTGCTGGGCTGGCACTGCTGGGCTCCCACTGCTGGGCTGGCACTGCTGGGCTGGCACTGCTGGGCTGGCACTGCTGGGCTCCCACTGCTGGGCTGGCACTGCTGGGCTCCCACTGCTGGGCTCCCACTGCTGGGCTGGCACTGCTGGGCTGGCACTGCTGGGCTCCCACTGCTGGGCTGGCACTGCTGGGCTCCCACTGCTGGGCTGGCACTGCTGGGCTCCCACTGCTGGGCTCCCACTGCTGGGCTCCCACTGCTGGGCTGGCACTGCTGGGCTCCCACTGCTGGGCTGGCACTGCTGGGCTGGCACTGCTGGGCTCCCACTGCTGGGCTGGCACTGCTGGGCTGGCACTGCTGGGCTCCCACTGCTGGGCTGGCACTGCTGGGCTGGCACTGCTGGGCTGGCACTGCTGGGCTCCCACTGCTGGGCTGGCACTGCTGGGCTGGCACTGCTGGGCTCCCACTGCTGGGCTGGCACTGCTGGGCTGGCACTGCTGGGCTGGCACTGCTGGGCTCCCACTGCTGGGCTGGCACTGCTGGGCTGGCACTGCTGGGCTGGCACTGCTGGGCTCCCACTGCTGGGCTGGCACTGCTGGGCTGGCACTGCTGGGCTGGCACTGCTGGGCTCCCACTGCTGGGCTGGCACTGCTGGGCTCCCACTGCTGGGCTCCCACTGCTGGGCTGGCACTGCTGGGCTCCCACTGCTGGGCTCCCACTGCTGGGCTCCCACTGCTGGGCTGGCACTGCTGGGCTGGCACTGCTGGGCTCCCACTGCTGGGCTCCCACTGCTGTAATCGCGGTGCGATCGCGCCTCCGCTGCAGTGCGCACTGGCTCCGCCCACAGGTCCCGGCCCCGCCCACAGGTGCTCCAGGCCCCGCCCACAGGTCCCGGCTCCGCCCACAGGTGCTCCAGGCCCCGCCCACAGGTCCCGTCCCCGCCCACAGGTGCTCCAGGCCCCTCCCACAGGTCCCGGCCCCGCCCACAGGTGCTCCAGGCCCCTCCCACAGGTCCCGGCCCCGCCCACAGGTGCTCCAGGCCCCGCCCACAGGTCCCGGCCCCGCCCACAGGTGCTCCCGGCCCCGCCCACAGGTGCTCCCGGCCCCGCCCACAGGTCCCGGCCCCGCCCACAGGTCCCGGCCCCGCCCACAGGTGCTCCCGGCAGTTGGCGCGCAATTCCAACGCGCTCCCGTTGCCGTTGCCGTTGCCGTTGCCGTTGCCGTGGGGCCCAGGGTCTCCGGTCGACGCCGCGCCCTGGGTAAGTACATAGTGCCTTACCGGCCGCTGCACCGACCCGGGTACTCGGCCCCTCCGGTCACCGACCCCCCTCCGTGTGTGTGTGTGTGTGTGTCGGGTCTCCCGGTCTCTCCCCCCCCCCCCCCCCCGCGAAGCAGTCGCAGGCTTGTAATCTCGGGCCTACACAGGTGCTGGGGCGCCACGGCAAGTCAAGTCAAGCCCATTGTATTTGTACAGCACATTTAAAAACAACCCACGTTGACCAAAGTGCTGTACATCTGATTAGGAAACAAAATAAACATACAGTGGCGGGGAGCGAGACACAACGGCGCGGGCAATCTTCAACAACATGTTAATTCACAGTCCAACAATCATCACCCACAGTCCAACAATCATCACCCACAGTCCAACAATCATCACCCACAGTCCAACAATCATCACCCACAGTCCAACAATCATCACCCACAGTCCAACAATCATCACCCACAGTCCAACAATCATCACCCACACAATGATCACCCACAGTCCAACAATCATCACCCACAC
>NW_027604039.1:0-7000 GCF_053455715.1 Rhinoraja longicauda
ATCCGAGCGCCAGTCCGTCAGGTTCTGTAGTGTGTGTCATCCCCGTTGGTAATCAGCCGGATCACCGTTGTGTTGTCTGCTAACTTGACAATGGTGTTGGTGTCGAATGCAGGAACACAGTCGTGTGTGAAGAGGGAGTAGAGCATTGGGCTCAGAACACAGACCTGTGGTGTGCCGGTCGGTACTCAGTGTGATAGTGGAGGACAGGTGCGGGCCCATTCTCACTGCCTGCTGTCGCTCCAGCAGGAAGTCCAGGATCCAGTCGCATAACGACGAGCTGAGGCCTAGCTGGTGGAGTTTGGTGATGAGCTTGGTGGGGATGACCGTGTTTGAAGGCAAAGCTATAGTCAATGAGTAGCATCCTCTCTCCAGGTGAGTCAGGACAGTGTGAAGACCCAGAGAGATGGCGTCCTCTGTGGATCTGTTTGCCCTATGTGCACATTGATGCGAGTCCAGTGAGTCAGGGATGCTGGATTTGATGTGTGTGAGGAACAACCTTTCAAAGCACTTCATGACTACCGGAGTTTGGGCAACCGGGCGATAGTCGTTCAGATTGGTGATCTTTGCTTTTTCGGCACCGGCACTATGGTAGACGACTTCAGGCACCATAGATTTGAGGAAGGACGTCTTTGCTATTGAGGGCGTGCAGCGTAGGTTCACCAGGTTAATCCCCGAAATGGCGGGACTGTCGTATGTTGAAAGACTGGAGCGACTGCAGACTGCAAATTTGCCGATGATACAAAGCTGGGTGGTAGTGTGAACTGTGAGGAAGATGCTATGAGGTTGCAGGGTAACTTGGACAGGTTGTATGAGTGGGCGGATGCATGGCAGATGCAGTTTAATGTGGATAAGTGTGAAGTTATCCACTTTGGTGGTAAGAATAGAAAGGCAGAGTATTATCTGAATAGTGTCAAGTTAGGAACAGGGGATGTACAACGAGATCTGTGTGTCCTAGTGCATCAGTCACTGAAAGGAACCATGCAGGTACAGCAGGCAGTGAAGAAAGCCAATGGCATGTTGGCCTTCATAACAAGCGGAGTTGAGTATGAGAACAAAGAAGTCCTTCTGCAGTTGAACAGGGCGCTAGTGAGACCACACCTGGAGTACTGTGTGCATTTTTAGTCTCCTAGTTTGAGTATAGGAGCAAAGAGGTCCTTCTGCAGTTGTACAGGGCCCTAGTGAGACCGCACCTGGAGTACTGTGTGCGGTTTTTGTCTCCAAATTTGAGGAAGGATATTCTTGCTATTGAGGGCGTGCAGCGTAGGTTCACCAGGTTAATTCCCGGAATGGCGGTACTGTCGTATGTTGAAAGACTGGAGCGACTAGGCTTGTACACACTGGAATTTAGAAGGCTCTTATCGAAACGTATAAGATTATAAAGGGGTTGGACACGTGAGAGGCAGGAAACATGTTCCCAATGTTGGGGGAGTCCAAAACAAGGGGCCACACAGTTTAAGAATAAGGGGTCGGCCATTTAGAACGGAGATGAAGAAAAACTTTTCCAGTCATTTAGTCGAGAATCTGTGGGACTCCCTGCCGCAGAAGGCAGTGGAGGCCAATTCTCCGGATGCACTCAAGAGAGAGCTAGATAGAGCTCTTAAGGATAGCGGAGTCAGGGGGTATGGGGAGAAGGCAGGAACGGGGTACTGATTGAGAATGATCAGCCACGATCACATTGAATGGCGGTGCGTAGAGGCTCGAAGGGCCGAATGGCCTTCTCCTGCACCTATTGTCTATTGTCTATTGAATGGGGAGAATCCAGCTTGTGGGGGTGAGGGGAATGGGAGGTATCCAGATTTGGGGAGTAGAGGAAGGGAGATAGCCAGCTGGGGAGTGTTAGCCTGCTGGGTGGGAGGTAGCCAGCTAGAGGGAGTAATGGATGCAAGGTAGCCAGTTTGGGGCAGTAAGGGGGAATGGGAGATAGCAAGCTTGGGGAGTGAGGGATGAGAGGGAGACAGCTTACGGGAGTAAGGGACTGGAGGTACCCAACTTAGCTCGGTAAGGGAAGGGAGGTATCCAGGTTAGGTTGTAAGGGATGGGGGGGTAACCAGCTTGGGGGAGTAAGCTGGAATGGGAGGAAGCAATCGGAGGAGGTGTATGTGATGGGAGGTTATAAACTTGGGGGAGGCCATTTTGTTGAGAGAATCAGCGAGCATATGTGGCGGCCATTTTGTTGGCAGAAACAGCGAGCACATGTGGCGGCCATTTTGTTGACAGAAACAGCGAGCACATGTGGCGGCCATTTTCTTGGCAGAAACAGCGAGCACATGTGGCGGCCATTTTGTTGGCAGAAACAGCGAGCACATGTGGCCCTTCAAAAGCCCACAAATGGCTTCCTCCTGCACCTATCTTTCTATGCTTTCATGGGTTTACCGTGAAAAGCTGACGGGTGGAGAATTCCATCCCGGATCCACGGACCGGCTCACAGTGAGTGATAATTGGCCATGGAACACATTTAAGTCAATTAAAAATTCTTGCATTTTATTAATGTGTGCTGATCTGAACGAAATCTCCGCTGCTCCAGGGAGGCGGATTGCCCATGGTTTGGGCAAACTGCGGTGACCGGTAATCAAACCCTGGCCGACTGCTCAGCAGGCAGCTGGTGTGCTGTGATCAATAACTGAAGAAAGCAGACGCACAACAGCATGTATTTTCCCCAGATTCCAGAGCAGCAATAGTGACGATCAGAGGCACCAAATTTAGAAAAGGAAATGCGGAAACTACCCACTGCGAGAAATTATCCCCAAATGACCAATTGATTGACTGCTGGGTAGCAGTTCTCGATCTGTACACCGGATGGCCCCATCACCCAAAAGCTCGAAGTTGGGCAACGCCCAGGAATTGTTCACCCGGGATGGAACTAAAATGAGAGTCAGCGCTTCAGTGTCTGAGGAACTAAAAATAGAACTTCGCACAGCTCGCAACAGTTGACAAAATGAATCTTTGATATAAAATGTTATTTTCAAGCGAGTGCGGTTGGTTTCTAAATTATGGCCAACCGCGGAAAAGCAATCAGAGGCCAATTCACGACTCATCCCCGCCTGTCTTCCAGTCACACAATCCCACTCTATTTATAGTTATAGAGTCAACCAGCACAACGGAAACCCTTATGGAACAAGCCAATGGAATGTTGGCCTTCATAACAAGAGGAGTTGAATATAGTAGCAAAGATGTTCTTCTGCAGTTGTACAGGGCCCTAGTGAGACCGCACCTGGAGTACTGTGTGCAGTTTTGGTCTCCAAATTTGAGGAAGGATATTCTTGCTATTGAGGACGTGCAGCGTAGGTTTGCTAGGTTAATTCCCGTAATGGCGGGACTATCATATGTTGAAAGACTGCAGCGACATGGCTTGTATACACTGGAATTTAGAAGAATGAGAGGAGATTGTATCGAAACGTATAAGAGTATTAAGGGGTTAGACACGTTAGAGACAGGAAACATGTTCCCAATGTTGGGGGAGTCCAGAACCAGGGGCCACAGTTTAAGAATAAGGGGTAGGCCATTTAGAACTGAGATGTGGAATTCTCGGCCTCAGAAGGCAGTGGAGGCCAGTTCTCTGAATGCATCCAAGAGAGAGCTAGATAGAGCTCTTAAGGATAGCGGAGTCAGGGGGTATGGGGAGAAGGCAGGAACGGGGCACTGATTGAGAATGATCAGCCATGATCACATTGAATGGCGGCGCTGGCTCGAAGGGCCGAATGGCCTCCTCCTGCACCTATTGTCTATTGTCTATTGTCTATTGTCTTCCAGTCACACAATTCCACTCTATTTATATTTATAGAGTCAACCAGCACGACGGAAAACCTTATGGAACAAGCTGACTATGCCACGAAATAGTTCAGTTAGCTTAGTTCAGTAGGACTGAAGGCTGATAAATCGTCAGCGCCTGATGGTCTGCATCCCAGAGTACTCAAGGAGATGGCTCTAGAAATCGTGGACGTATGGGTGATCATTTTCCCATGTTCAATAGATTAAGGATGAGTTCCTGTGGATTGGAAGGGAGCGAATGTTAACGTATTTTTCAAGAAAATAGCGAGAGAGAAAACGGGGAATTATAGATCATCGGTGTTGGAAAAGATGGTGGAGTCAATTATTAAAGAGGTAATAACGGCGCATTTGGATAGCAGTAAAAGGATTGGTCCAAGTCAGCATGGATTTATGATGGGGAAATCCTGCTTGACTATCTTCTGAATTTTTTTCAGGATGTGACAAGTAAAATGGACGGAGAGCCAATGAATCTAGTGTATCTAGGCGTTCAGGAAGGCTTTGGTAAGTTCCCACACGGAGATTGGTGAGCAAGAATAGAGCACATGGTATTGGGTGTAGGGCATTGACATGGATAGATAATTGGTTTGCAGACAGGAAGCAAAGAGTAGGAATAAATGGGTCCCTTTCAGAATGGCAGGCACTGGCGAATGGAGTGCCGCAAGGCTCGATGCAGGGGCGCAACGATTTACCATATATATTAATGATTTGGATGATGGAATTAGAAGTAACACTGGCAAGTTTGCAGATGACACAAAGCTAGGTGGAGGTGTGAACTGTGAAGAGGATGTTAGGAGGTTGCAGGGTGACTTGGACAGGTTGAGTGAGTGGGCAGATGCAAGGCAGATGCAGTATGACGTAGATAAATGTGGGGTTATCCACTTTGGCGGCGAAAACAAATAGGGAAATTATTATCTCAATGGTGTCAGATTCTGGAAAAGGAAAGAACCAGGGGCCACTGTCTAAGAATAAAGGGGAGGCCATTTAAAACGGAGGTGCAAAAAAAATAATCACCCAGATAGTTGTGACTTCGTGGAATTCTCTGCCACAGAAGACAGTGGAGTCCAATTCACTGGATGCATTTTAAAATGAGTTGGACATAGCTCTGGGGGCTAGTGGAATCAAGGGATACGGATTGTGGATGATCAGCCATGATCACAATGAATGGCGGTGCTGGCTCGAAGGGCCAAATGGCCACCTCCTGCACCTATTTATCTATGTTTCTATGTCTCTAATGACCGTTAACTATGTGCAGTCCATTTAATCGGCCGGGAGAATTCACCGCAACCATCGTGTCGGCGGTCCACATACCACACAAAGCCAACACCAAGGTGGCAGCGGATGAATTATACTCGGTCATGAACTCTCTTTAAGAACCAAACCCTATGGTACTGTTCATCATTTGCGATGAACTCAACCTCAGGAATGCACAGGTAACTAAAATCAACATCTCTCTCTCTCCCCCAGCCCATCCCCCTCGGCAGGGCTTAAGCACTCTGACCTACACGACCAGTAAGTATTCCTGCCGTTCCATTTGTCGCTCTCGTTTGTCATCCGATCATTTATTGGTGGTGCTCCTGCTGGCATTCAGAAAGATTTAATAACGAAGCACCAACGAAAAGAGCAACACAGCAGTGGTCTGAGGAGACCGGGGGTCTCCATTAGGTCTGCCCTCAGTCGATGAAGTGGAACTCTTATTAAGCTATTTGCAGTTTCACACAGCGAAGGCACAGTAATCGGTCCGATTGGATATGCGTTGGGGAACATTGAGTCGTAATATGAAGGCGAATTATCAGGAAATCAACTCAATCGAAGTCCGGGCTGCATACAAAGACTGGGCAAACGTCAATAATGATCAGTTAATGGACGACGAAACAAATCTCCGTCATCAAACAATACAAATTTTTCATTTCAAAAGAGAATACAGATGCTGTAATCTTGAATAAAGAGACATAACTCAGCGGGTCATGCAGCATCCGTAGATGCAGCTGACGTAAGTTTTAGATTCGGGGCCATGAGACGGAGCAGAAGGCATCAATGATTAGAAAGTTGGAAAGTAAATGATGGGGCCGATCAATGGCAACATGTGAATGTTCCTGTGTAGCGTAGTGCGTGGCTGGGGATCAGAGTGAAGATGTTCCGTCTGCCTGTACGGGAGGACTGGATGAAGCTCATGACGGAACAGATGGGGAGTGAAGAGAGAGGTTCCACTGAATGGAATAGACAGAGAGCGGGTGGTGAACAGAGTGGCGTCACTTGGTCTTAAATATTATCTGGGCATGTTGGGATCTCTCCTCGTCTGGGGTGGGAATCTGCAATAAAGGGATCAGGAAGATGCACTTCCGTTTACAGGGCAACGGGTCAGGAATGGAAATTCCATCCCCGATGCAAAGACGACCTCACAGTGAATAATAATTGCCTATGGGATCCATTTTACTCCAGAAGACCTTCCTGCATCATTTATGGGTTCAAGGTGAATGTGCAAAAGATTAGTAGGAACCTGATGGGTAACTTTTTCACGCAAAGGATGGTGGATGTATGGAACAAGCTGCCAGAGGAGGTCGTTGAGGCAGGGACTGTCCAAACATGTAAGAAGCAGTTAGACAAGTACATGGATCGGACAGGTTTGGAGGCATATGGGCCAAACGCGCCCAGGTGGGAGTCGTGTGGCTGGAACATGTTGGCCGGTGTGGGCAAGTTGGGCCGAATGGCCTGTTTCCACTCTGTATCATTCTATGACTATGAGTCTATGCATGAATTGCTATCGGATTTAAGTATCTGTGCTCTCTGAAGGCAGATTTCCCGTGCATTTGGAATGATGCGGTGATCTGAATCGAACCCCGGTCACCTGCTCGGGATTCAACAGGTGAGGCACCGTTGCCGATTGATGAAAGGAGACGCACAAATATCACAGTGTTTCCCCCGGAGCGGGAGCCGGAATAATGACAATCTGATGCAAAAACTCAGGAAACATAAAATCGGAAAATATGCGAGGATTTCTCACGGAATGATATCGCGCGTCCGGACGCCGTGAGACCAGCGGTCCGCGGTCTGTCGAGGGAAGTGTTCGGTTTCATCAAGAAATGCACGTGACGACTGTTTTACAATAGAAACATTTAGGTCTCGTCCTAATCAGAAGCCTTGGATGAAAAGGGAGATTCACACTTGGTTAATGTCCTGATCTGAGGCTTTGAAGCAAGATGACCCTGAACGGAACACGAAGGACAAGTGTGAT
>NW_027604040.1:0-7000 GCF_053455715.1 Rhinoraja longicauda
CCTCCCCCCACCCACCGAGACCCCCATTCCAGAGCCCCCACCCCATTTGCCGGGACCTCCTTCCCCACAGCTTTGTCCCTCCCAGTCGCTGGAACCCCGAATCCCACGCTCCATTTCATATTCCGGGCCACAGTCTCCTGCTCGTTCCCACTCTCCCTGTGCCGGTGTCACAATACTGACCTCCGGTGCTGTCTGTGTGGAGTTTGCATGTTCTCCCCGTGACTGCGTAGGTTTCCCCGGGTCTCCAGTTTGTCCCACATCGCTGAGACTTGCTGGGACGTTAATGAACAGCTGTAAAATGTCCCAGTGAGAGTTAATGGCAGGTGATGGGCCGGTGTCAGAGAGTGACCAAGGTGCAGGGGTAAGGAGAGGGGCAATGGGACTGATGAGATCGACCCCCTGGATACTGGCATGAATCCGATGGGCCGAGTGGTCGTCCTTGTGGCAATCAGTTCATGGTGGGACAGCGATGAAGCCGGGCTTAGAGACGTGGGATTGGTGCCAGCGTTTATCCGGGCGATGGTGTCATTGGTCAGGGAGTGAACGGGAGATCATTGGTGCTCGGGGTTGGTGAATGTGGAGATGCAGATGAGGGAGGTGGGGGACAAGAGGCTGGGGACATGAGCTGAACTTGACATTAACACGGTACATCAATCTGTCCCTCAGCCACAGACTCCACACTGGGTGACCCGTGTGTGACCCACACCGTCCTGGATCAGCACTGGAGGAGCACGGGTTGTTCCGGCACTGAGTGCAGTGGGAAATGGATGGATGATGGAAATCTCGCAGTGGGATGGTACAGATTTAACAGGTAACGTGAGTCGTTCATTGCTGAGAGATTGTACATTGATGGAGAATGTAAACGGGAGACGAGAGACGTGGGAGATGTAGGGAGATGGGAATCTTCAGTTGCTGCAATCGGACGGGGCATCAATACTGAGAATGTGGAGATCCCACATTGTGGAGAGAGACCGGGGAAGACGGGAGTGGAGGGAAAACAACATTGAATCATTGAAAATAGGTGAAGGAGAAGGCCATTCGGCCCTTCAAGCCAGCACCGCCATTCATCGTGATCATGGCTGATCGTCCACAATCAGTAACCTGTGCCAAACATCTCCCCATATCCCTTGGATCCACTAGCCCCCAGAGCTCTATCTAACTCTCACTTAAATTCATCCCGTGATTTGACCTCTATTGCCCTCTGTGGCAGAGAATTCCACAAATTCACAACTCTCTGAGTGAAAAAGTTTGTTCTCACCTCAGTTTTAAATGGCTTCCCATTTATTCTAAGACTTTGGCCCCAGGTTATGGACTCGACCAACATTGGGAATTTTTTTCCTGCATCTAGCTTGACCAGTCCTTTTATAATTTTATATGTCTCTATAAGATCCCCTCTCATCATTCTAAACCCCAGTGAATACAAGCCTAGTCTTTTCAATCTTTCCTCATATGACAGTACCGCCATCCCAGGGATCAATCTCGTGAACCTACACTGCACTGCCTCAATTACAAGGATGTCCTTCCTCAAATTAGGAGACCAAAACTGTACACAATACTCCAGATGTGGTCTTACCAGGGCCCTATACAACTCCACAAGAACCTCTTTAATCCTATACTGAAATCCTCTTGTTATGAAGGCCAACATTCCATTAGCTTTCTTCACTGCCTGCTGTACCTGCACGCCAACTTTCCGTGACTGGTGTACAAGGACACCCAGGTCTCGCTGCACCTCCCCCTTACCTAACCTGACACTTGTCATGACGATGTGTCATGATGATGATATGCAAATATCGTGACCTGTGTATCAGGTGAGTGGAGAGATGGAAGGTGTGCTTGCTGTGTGCTGAATACTGCAAGGCTGGAAGGTTCCAGTCAGGAGAGACAATAAACATAGAAACTAAGTAATGTAACTTATACAGATTGTGTCTGCATCATTATTACACATCTGAGGCAGAGATGTGACATTGGCGATGAGGATATTTTGGATTTGGATATTTTGGATTCTGAATCTGTGACTACCTGCTGGAAAAACGGTTAGAAAAAGGTCATAATGGCAGTCGCTTGAGCACTTCACGGAGTTCCACACTCGATCCAACGGGTGCTGCGAGTACCGTCAGCGTGAAGTGGAATGCGTGGCTGGAGGAATTGGAGGCCTACGCCGACAGTCGCGGGCTCTTTCGTGATGAGAGTGCGCCAGGCAAGAAGGCGCAGCGGAGATCGTTGCTTCTCTTCACCGCGGGGCCAGCAGTTCGAGAAATGTTTAAAACCCTCCCTGACACCGGAATGAAGGATGACTATAAGACTATATGATGCATTGAACAGTCATTATGTGGTGGTGCCGAATGCTACATTACAACACTGTAGCGTGTTGATAAAGGCAAGGAGCCAGGTATTTTGGGAAGGTATATTTATTGGTTCGTGGGTCTCAGACGGGTCTAGTCTGCCGGAATGGCTTGGCGCCCAAACCTTGCCCTTATATACCTGAGTCCAGGACCGCCTCCCGGGACTGGTCCATTCCCGTGCCGAGGGGTCGGTAGTAGTATGGCCCGACCCTTGGGAGCCGCCACAACACCATTTATTCCGCAAAACAACACAGGAAGAGGGCGAGACTGTTGCTCAATTTGTGACGCGACTCAGACAGGTGTCTGTAGGATGCAAATATGTGGCTGCTGATGTGGAAAACTAGATATTGGATCAGGTTGTCCAGCAATGCAGGTCAGACAAGCTCAGGAGAAGGCCGCTAGAAAAACCTTAATGATGCTTTGTTGATTGCAGCGGCACTGGAAGCTGTTGAGGGACAATTTCACGATTCCAAGACTGGGCAAATTAACTGGCTGTCCCACGGGAGACCAAGAAGGAAACCTGAAAGTGAGATTGAGTGTTACAGGTGGTGCAACAAGGGTCACATAGGGAAAGATTCATGTTGTCCGGCAAAAGGTAGAACATGTACAAAGTGTGGAGGCAAAGATCATTTTGCAAAAGAACGTAAAAGTAAGGCCATGGAAAATACAAGTGATTACAACAAGAGTGAATCTTCCAAGGCAAGGGAGAAAGGGAAGTCCAGTGACAAGATAGACAGATCGTGGCAGAAAAAGAAGGGTCACGTCTGTCACGTCGAAGGTGATTTCGGAAGTGATGAGGACAGTGATGAACCTGGTGAGCAAAAAGGAATTATCAGTTTGCATTGAATGAAAGCCGTCTGGAGATAGTTACAGTGACCATCGGAGGTGTTACAGTGCCAGTGATTATAGATTCTGGTAGCGACAGCAACATCACTTTGGGAATGCTTGAAACAGCAGAAAATCAAATGCACATCAAGGAGGTGTAGTAGGAAGTTATATCCATACACTGCAACTGAACCATTGCAGACCATTGGATGTTTCACGGCTAAAGTAAAAGTCGGAGATAGAAAAACTGATGCAGAATTCGTGGTGATAGAAGAGAAAGGAGAACCCCTGCTCAGTACAAGTACAGCTCGAGAGCTGGGAGTGCATGTCAAGTCAGTGGGAGTGCATGTCAAGTCAGTGGGAGTGCATATCAAGTCAGTGGGAGTGCATGTCAAGTCAGTGCAGTCATATGATGACATGAGGCAGGAATTTCACTCAGTATTCCAAGGAGTTGGAAAATTGAAAGGCCGGCAAGTGAAGTTAGCTATTGATGAAACTGTTAAGCCGAGAGCACAACCAGTGCAGAGAATGCCATTTGGACTTCGTGGAAAAGTAGAAGCTAAAATCAAGGAGTTGATTGATCAGGACATTATTGAGCCAGTTGAACATTCAACACCATGGGTGAGTCCAGTAGTGATAGTGCTGAAACCCAATAATGATATCAGACATGAGGAGAGCCAATGAAGCAATAATCAGAGAAAGACACCCAATTCCGACGATCGATGAGATGCTACAAGAGTTATCAACCAGTAAAGTCTTCTCCAAAATTGATCTCAAGTGGGGATATCACCAATTGGAATTACATCCAGAGTCAAGAGAGGTGACAACATTTGTCACTCACTGCGGATTGTACCGGTACAAAAGACTGATGTTTGGAATCAATGCCGCCCTTGAGATTTATCAGTATGAAATCCACAGAGTGATTCAGGGTGTACCAGGAGCAGCAAACATAGCAGATGACATCATCGTCCATGCATCAATTTGTGAGGAGCATGACAGAAGATTCAAGCTAGTGTTGACTAAACTTCAAGAAGCAGGTCTCACTGTGAATGAAGACAAGTGCAAGTTTGGTGTCTCTGAGATGGATTCCATGGGACACAGACTCACAAGTGAAGGGTTGAACCGGGCAAAGGCTAAAGTGAAAGCTGTTGCAGATGCACGTGGACCTCAGAATGCAACCGAGATGAGGAGCAACCCACCGGAACCAATTAGAAGTTCAAAGTTGCCAATAGGACCATGGGTTGACATAGCTGTTGATGTTCTTGGACCACTTCCAACAGGTGAATCAATTATGGTAGTGGTAGACTACTACAGTAGATACTATGAGTATGCAGTGATGAAATCAACTGCAGCAGAAAAGACTGTACAGGCATTAGCAGAGATTTTCGCCAGACATGGGTTGCCTATTAAATTGTACTCCGACAATGGGGCACAGTTTGTTTCGGAGACGTTTGCTGAGTACATGAGAACCACAGGTGTTCATCATCACAAGGTGACTCCTAAATTGCCACAAGCTAACTTAGAAGTAGAGAGGCAAAACCAGTCCAGTGAGAAGAGGATACGAATCGGCCGTGCCGAAGGGAAAAACTGGAAGAAGGCACTGGTAGCATACGTAGCTGTATATCGGGCAACCACTCACTCAACGACAGGGAAAAGCCCAGCAGAAGCCTTGTTTGGAAGGAAAATTCACACTAAAAATGCCAGAAGTGCAAGACATCACGGAAGGATGAGGGGGGATCTTATTGAAACATATAAGATAATTAGGGGATTGGACACATTAGAGGCAGGAAACATGTTACCAATGTTGGGGGAGTCCAGAACAAGGGGCCACAGTTTAAGAATAAGGGGTAGGCCATTTAGAACGGAGATGAGGAAGAACTTTTTCAGTCAGAGGGTGGTGAAGGTGTGGAATTCTCTGCCTCAGAAGGCAGTGGAGGCCAGTTCGTTGGATGCTTTCAAGAGAGAGCTGGATAGAGCTCTTAAGGATAGCGGAGTGAGGGGGTATGGGGAGAAGGCAGGAACGGGGTACTGATTGAGAGTGATCAGCCATGATCGCATTGAATGGCGGTGCTGGCTCGAAGGGCTGAATGGCCTACTCCTGCACCTATTGTCTATTGTCTATTGTCTAAGACCAGGAATTGAGAGACTGTGATGCCGAAAAGAAAGGTGTGGCAAAATGGTATGCCAACTTGAAACAAGGAGCCAGGCACTCAGAAATAATGCCTGGTGATGACATACTTGTGAGGCGAGATGATGGTGGTAAGATGGACACTCCTTACCATTGGCAGCCACACAATGTTGTATCGAGGAGCAGTAGCAGGGTGACAGTCAAGTCTCCAGAAGGTGTTATATACAAGAGGAATGTATCGAGTGTAAAAAAGTACATGTCGAGAGACACTCGAATCGAGGGGGGGCCAAAGTCCTCCGAGAGTCACCGATTCAGAGGGGCCATAAGATATCCCTGAGGTGGTGACTGGTGTTCCTGAGACAACGAGGATTCCTGAGGTGGTGACCAGAGTTCCAGAGGCAGCACGCTACGACGCAGGTGGTGAGCAGAGATGGTGTCTGGATGACAACACATTAGCAGATTCCACTGACACTGATGTTCTTGTGCCAGCTGGGAGACTTCAACATGAAAGGAGAGTTCCCAAAATATATGATGATTTTGTGTTATAGACGATAGTTATAGTTTTGTTTAGTAATTATATGATATTTGTTTAGAGGCAAAGGAAGTTCACAAGTTATTATTTGTATATTTGTATTAAGGGAAAAATAACGTGATTTTTAAGAGTAAAGAATTGTTTAATTGGGGGAAAGAACACAGTAATTTAAAGTTTAATTCTGGTAAAGGAGGGATGTCATGATGATGTGTCATGATGATGATATGCAAATATCGTGACCTGTGTATCAGGTGAGTGGAGAGTTGGAAGGTGAGCTTGCTGTGTGCTGAATACTGCAAGGCCTGAAGCTTGTAGTCAGGTGTGATAATAATCATAGAAACTAAGTAATGTGACTTATACAGACTGTGCCGGCATCATTATTACACATCTGAGGCGGAGATGTGACACCATTGAGATAATAATCTACCGCCTTGTTTTTGCCACCAAAGTGGATAACCTCACATTTATCTATATTATACTGCATCTGCCCACTCACTCAACCTGTCCAGGTCACCCTGCAACCTCCAAATATCCTCTTCACAGTTTACACTGCCACCCAGCTATGTGTCATCTGCAAACTTGCTAGTGTTGCTTCTAATTCCCTCATCCAAATCATTAATATATATGGTAAACAGTTGGGGCCCCAACACCGAGCCTTGCGGCACTCCACTCGCCACTGCCTGCCATTCTGAAAAGGACCCTTTTACACCTATTCTTTGCTTCGTGTCTGCCAACCAATTTTCTATCTATGTCAACATGATTCCAGGGAATGATGAGCAGGGACGGGCAGGGTGAGAATGGCCCTGATTCTGGGTCTTTCTCTGGGTGAACAAACTCCCTCAGTTCAGGGGCTGACTCTCTGATTGTTGTTTCAGTTCCGGTGGATGGAAGATTCCGGAGACTGTCGTTCCAGTGAATCACTGCTCCGGGCAGTACCTAGGCTGGCTAGCCGGTAGGGTCAGAGTTTACAACAGATGGTCTCAGTTATTGTGGGGGAGGGTCAGACTGATGACCCAGATCTCTCCAGAGGGCCCCTCACACAGACACGGACCCCAACCTCCCAGAGCGGGTCCCCCACAGTCACACAGACCACGCTCCGGCCCTGGATCCTCACGCAGTGCGGTGGGGAAGCTCCAGCTTCCTGGAGTTTCGTGGCAGTGGGGCTACGGATCC
>NW_027604041.1:0-7000 GCF_053455715.1 Rhinoraja longicauda
GTGTATGTGTGTGTGTGTGTGTGTGTGAGCTCACTCACTTACCCCAGTCTAGTAGACACTGACCGACACTCCAGCAGACCGACCGACCGACCAACCGACTGTGTGGGTGCTTGTGTTACAGTTCTTGGCCTTGTAATAAACAATAGACGACACACTCACTAATTGTGTGTGTGTGTGTGTGTGTTTGTGCTCACTCACTTACCCCAGTCTAGTAGACACTGACCGACACTCCAGCAGTTGTGTCCAAGCTTGCGATCGCCGTCTTTTATCTGACAACCTGAGGGCTGAAACACACATGAGGTTGGTCGTCTTAAACTTACCCAATAACAGATATTGATTAACCCCGTACATACTTACATAACAGGGATATGGAATAAACAGGTGTGTGTGTGTGTGTGTGTTATAAATAAGTGTTGCTTGCTGTCATAAATTCTTTATTTGTGTAGGATTCCTTTCTCAGCTTAACCCCCAGTCTAGTGGACACAGACACTCCAGCAGTTCCCCATGAGGATCGAGCACCGAGCATGTGATCACCATCTCTTTTATCTGCCCCCTCCGACCTGAGGAACAAAACACAGATATGGGTGAAACTCACACACACACACACACACACACACACACACACACACACACACACAGACATAACAGGCATCTATCTCCCTGAACCAATAATACAAAGGACAGCTCAATGCACTTTGCTGCAAAAACCCAATAGGATCGATGCACTCAGAGTCAGTTTGCAAAATCATTCTGCAAGGTATCAATTTGAAGGAACTCCTGGACCATTGTCCATCTGCAGATCACCCTGAGCCGCCCAGACTGGCAGGTGTCAATCAAACCGAAAGCCTGTGTAGTTCTGCAGACAAGGGCTGAGCGATACTGACAAATCTCTCACTCCCTATATTTATTTAAGTTGCTGCATATTACAAAATGCAGATTGTATTAGTTAAAGTTATTGATCCTACATCAATAAATATGTATTTAAGTTGCTGCATATTCCAAAATGCAGATTGTATTAGATAAAGTTATGAATCCTACTTAAATAAAGTTCCCACATATTCCAAAATGCAGATTGTATTAGTTAAAGTTAGGAATCCTACATAAATAAATATTTATTTAAGTTCCCACATATTCCAAAATGCAGATTGTATTAGATAAAGTTATCAATCCCACATAAATAAATATTTATTTAAGTTACCACATATTCCAAAATGCAGATTGTATTAGATAAAGTTATCAATCCCACATAAATAAATATTTATTTAAGTTCCCACATATTCCAAAATGCATTGTATTAGATAAAGTTATCAATCCCACATAAATAAGTATTTATTTAAGTTCCCACATATTCCAAAATGCAGATTATATTAGTTAAAGTTATTGATCCTACATAAATAAATATTTATTTAAGTTCCCACATATTCCAAAATTTAGATTGTATTAGTTAAAGTTAGGAATCCTACATAAATAAATATTTATTTAAGTTCCCACATATTCCAAAATGCAGATTATATTAGTTAAAGTTATTGATCCTACATAAATAAATATTTATTTAAGTTCCCACATATTCCAAAATTTAGATTGTATTAGTTAAAGTTAGGAATCCTACATAAATAAATATTTATTTAAGTTCCCACATATTCCAAAATGCAGATATTAGTTAAAGTTATTGATCCTACATAAATAAATATTTATTTAAGTTCCCACATATTCCAAAATGCAGATTATATTAGTTAAAGTTATTGATCCTACATAAATAAATATTTATTTAAGTTCCCACATATTCCAAAATGCAGATTATATTAGTTAAAGTTATTGATCCTACATAAATAAATATTTATTTAAGTTCCCACATATTCCAAAATGCATTGTATTAGATAAAGTTATCAATCCCACATAAATAAGTATTTATTTAAGTTCCCACATATTCCAAAATGCAGATTATATTAGTTAAAGTTATTGATCCTACATAAATAAATCTTTATTTAAGTTCCCACATATTCCAAAATTTAGATTGTATTAAATTTAGGAATCCTACATAAATAAATATTTATTTAAGTTCCCACATATTCCAAAATGCAGATATTAGTTAAAGTTATTGATCCTACATAAATAAATATTTATTTAAGTTCCCACATATTCCAAAATGCAGATTATATTAGTTAAAGTTATTGATCCTACATAAATAAATCTTTATTTAAGTTCCCATATTCCAAAATGCAGATTATATTAGTTAAAGTTAGGAATCCTACATAAATAAATCTTTATTTAAGTTCCCATATTCCAAAATGCAGATTATATTAGTTAAAGTTAGGAATCCTACATAAATAAATCTTTATTTAAGTTACCACATATTCCAAAATGCAGATTGTACTAGTCAAAGTTATTGATCCTACATAAATAAATATTGATTTAAGTTGCTGCATATTCCAAAATGCAGATTGTATTAGATAAAGTTATGAATCCTACTTAAATAAAGTTCCCACATATTCCAAAATGCAGATGATATTAGTTAAAGTTATTGATCCTACATAAATAAATATTTATTTAAGTTCCCACATATTCCAAAATGTAGATTGTATTAGTTCAAGTTATGAATCCTACATCAATAAATATTTTTGATAAAACACAAGGCTTGTTTATTCTTTATCCCATCAGCAATAAAACAGACAGGCAAGTTTAAAAAACATATCAAAAAATACTTTTTTCAAGTAATAAATATTTTTAAAACATTTTCTTTTCAACAACTCCATCCGAATTTCCACAGGTTACACATTCAATGCAGATATTCATTTCCAAATTTACACAGAATCCCTTATTTGGAGTCTCTCTCTCTCTCTCTCTCTCTCTCTCTCTTACCTGTTCTTGTAGCTGTGATAGCTGCACCTTTCTCAGCTTAACCCCCAGTCTAGTAGACACTCCCAGTAGTTCCCCATGGGGGTCCAGCACCAAGCTTGTGATCACCATCTCTTTTATCTGCCCCCTCCAACCTGAGGGACCAAACAGACATAACAGGCATCTCCCTGAACCAATAATACAAAGGACAGCTCAATGCACAATGTTGCAAACCCCAATAGGATCGATGCACTCAAGAGACAGTTTGCAAAATCATTCTGCAAAGTATCAATTTGAAGTAACTCCTGGACCATTGTCCATCTGCAGATCACCCTGAGCCGCCCAGACTGGCAGGCACCATTCAAACCCAAACCGAAAGCAGACAAGGGCTGAGCAATACTGACAAATCTCTCTCACTATTTTTATTTAAGTTGCTGCATATTCCAAAATGCAGATTGTATTAGTTAAAGTTAGGAATCCTACAGAAATAAACATTTTGGATAAAATATTTTTGATAAAGCACTCAAGTCAGTTTGCAAAAACATTCTGCAAAGTATCAATTTGAAGGAACATGGGGAACTCCTGGAGCAGATCACCCTGAGCCCAGACTGGCAGGTGTTTAAGTTGCAACATATTCCACCAAAATGCAGATTCTCTTAGATAAAGTTATGAATCCTACACAAATAAATCTTTATTTAAGTTCCCACATATTCCAAAATGCAGATTGTATTAGTTAAAGTTAGGAATCCTACATAAATAAATCTTTATTTAAGTTCCCACTTATTCCAAAATGCAGATTGTATTAGTTTAAAGTTAGCAATCCTACATAAATAAATATTTATTTAAGTTGTTTAAGTATTCCAAAATGCAGATTGTATTAGATAAAGTTAGCAATCCTACATAAATAAGTATTTATTTAAGTTCCCACATATTCCAAAATGCAGATTATATTAGTTAAAGTTATGAATCCTACATAAATAAATATTTATTTAAGTTCCCACATATTCCAAAATGCAGATTGTATTAGTTAAAGTTAGGAATCCTCCATCAATAAATATTTTTGATAAAGCACAAGACTTGTTTATTCTTTATCCCATCAGCAATAAAACGGGCACGTTTTGTTTTAATATCAAAAAACACTTTTTTCAAATAATAAATATTTTAAAAACATTTTCTTTTCAACAACTCCATCCGACATTCCAAAATGCAGATTGTATTAAAGTTATCAATCCTACATCAATAAGTATTTATTTAAGTTCCCACATATTCCAAAATGCAGATTGTATTAAAGTTATCAATCCTACATCAATAAGTATTTATTTAAGTTCCCACATATTCCAAAATGCAGATTGTATTAAAGTTATCAATCCTACATCAATAAGTATTTATTTAAGTTCCCACATATTCCAAAATGCAGATTGTATTAAAGTTATCAATCCTACATCAATAAGTATTTATTTAAGTTCCCACATATTCCAAAATGCAGATTGTATTAAAGTTATCAATCCTACATCAATAAGTATTTATTTAAGTTCCCACATATTCCAAAATGCAGATTGTATTAGTTAAAGTTATCAATCCTACATCAATAAGTATTTATTTAAGTTCCCACATATTCCAAAATGCAGATTGTATTAGTTAAAGTTATGAATACTACATCAATAAGTATTAGTGATTAAATATTTTCGATAAAGCATAAGACTTGTTTATTCTTTATCCCATCAGCAATAAAACGTGCAAGTTTTTTTTTTAAATATCAAAAAATACTTTTTCAAATAATGAATAATTTAAAAACATTTTCTTTTCAACAACTCCATCCGACATTTCCACAGGTTACACATTCAATGCAGATATTCATTTCCAAAATTTACACAGAATCCCTTATCTGGAGTCTCTCTCTCTCTCTCTCTCTCTTACCTGTTCTTGTAGCTGTGATAGCTGCACCTTTCCCAGTCTAGTGAACACAGACACACTCCACGAGGATCTAGCACCAAGCTTGTGATCAACATCTCTTTTATCTGCCCCCTCCAACCTGAGGGACCAGACAGACATAACAGGCATCTCCCTGAACCAATAATACAAAGGACAGCTCAATGCACTGTGCTGCAAAACCCAATAGGATCGATGCACTCAGTTTGCAAAATCATTCTGCAAGGTATCAATTTGAAGTAACTTCTGGAACATTGTCCATCTGCAGATCACCCTGAGCCGCCCAGACTGGCAGGCACCATTCAAACAGAAACCGAAAGCAGACAGGGGCTGAGCAATACTGACAAATCTCTGACTCCTTATTTTTATTTAAGTTGCTGCACATTCCAAAATGCAGATTGTATTAGTTAAAGTTAGGAATCCTAGATAAATAAATCTTTATTTAAGTTGCTGCATATTCCAAAATGCAGATTGGATTAGTTCTAAGTTATGAATCCTACCTAAATAAGTATTTATTTAAGTTCCCACATATTATAAAATGCAGATTGTATTAGTTAAAGTTAGGAATCCTACATAAATAAATCTTTATTTAAGTTCCCACATATTGCAAAATGCAGATTGTATTAGTTAAAGTTAGGAATCCTACATAAATAAATCTTTATTTAAGTTGCTGCATATTCCAAAATGCAGATTGGATTAGTTCTAAGTTATGAATCCTACATAAATAAGTATTTATTTAAGTTCCCACATATTATAAAATGCAGATTGTATTAGTTAAAGTTAGGAATCCTACATAAATAAATCTTTATTTAAGTTGCTGCATATTCCAAAATGCAGATTGGATTAGTTCTAAGTTATGAATCCTACATAAATAAGTATTTATTTAAGTTCCCACATATTATAAAATGCAGATTGTATTAGTTAAAGTTATGAATCCTAAATAAATAAATCTTTATTTAAGTTGCTGCATATTCCAAAATGCAGATTGGATTAGTTCTAAGTTATGAATCCTACATAAATAAGTATTTATTTAAGTTCCCACATATTCCAAAATGCAGATTGTATTAGTTAAAGTTAGGAATCCTACATAAATAAATCTTTATTTAAGTTCCCGCATGTTCCAAAATGCAGATTGTATTAGTTAAAGTTAGGAATCCTACTCTCTCTCTAATTCTCTATCTCCCTCTATAATTCTCTATAATTCTCTATTATTTCTCTCTTTCCAAATCTATTCACTCTCTCTCTCTCTCTCTCTCTCTCTCTCTCTCTCTCTCTCTCTCTCTCTCTCTCTCTATAATTCTCTCCCCCTCCTCTAAATTATAAAAGATAAAACCTACTTTGCCCAATGTGGGTTGTTTTTAAATGTGCTATACAAATAAAATTGACTTGACTTGACTCCTCTCTCTCCCCCCTCTCTCTCCCCCCTCTCTCTCCCCCCTCTCTCTCTCCCCTCTCTCTCCCCCCTCTCTCTCCCCCTCTCTCTCCCCCCTCTCTCTCCCCCCTCTCTCTCCCCCTCTCTCTCCCCCTCTCTCTCCCCCCTCTCTCTCCCCCCTCTCTCTCTCCCCCCTCTCTCTCCCCCCTCTCTCTCTCCCCCCTCTCTCTCTCTCTCTCCTTCCTCTCTCTCTCCCTCCTCTCTCTTATAAAAGATATTTTATAAATGAAAGCTCGTGGCTTTTTGAGTTTGTTTGTGAATGACTCTCTCTCTCTCTCCCTCCTCTCTCCCCTTCCCTCTCTCTCTCTCTCTCTCCCCTTCCCTGTCTCTCTCTCCACCTCTTGCTATCAATAGATATTTTATAAATTAAAGCTCATGGGTTTTTGAGTTTGTTTGTGCCTGTGTGACTCTCTCTCTCTCTCCCCCTCCTTTCTCTCCCCCTCCTCCCTCCTCTCCTCTTTCCCCCTCCTATCTCCCCCTCCTCTCTCTCCCCCTCCACTCTCTACCCTCCTCTGTCTCCCCCTCCTCTCTCTCTCTCCCTCCCTCCCTCTCCCTCCCTCTCTCAAACTCTCCAAAGCGATCTCAACTTTATTTCAGTGCTCAATGTCGCCCGTCGGGCGGGCAGCTAATTGATAATTGGTGGGATTGCTGATCCTTGGGGAAGTTGTGGGTTTTTTCAGGTCCACATGTGCTCGCTGTATCTGGCAACAAAATGGCCGCCACATGTGCTCGCTGTTCCTGGCAACAAAATGGCCGCCACATGTGCTCTCTGTTTCTGGCAACAAAATGGCCGCCACATGTGCT
>NW_027604042.1:0-7000 GCF_053455715.1 Rhinoraja longicauda
GGGGATAGGGGTCAGGTACGTGGCGGGTCTGGGAGTCAAGTGTGTGTGGTGCTTGGGGGTTCGGTGTGAGGGGGTCAGGTGGTCAGGTGAGTGGGGGGCTGGGATTCAGTGTGTCAGGTGAATGGGGTCAGGGGGTCAGGTGCTTGTGGAGCTGGGGTCAAGTGTGTAGGGGGACTGGAGGTCAGGCGTGTGTGGGGCTGGAGGTGAGGTGTGTCTGCGTACTGTGCGTCAGGTGCGTTGGGGGCTGGGGGTCAGGTGTGTGGGGGTCTGCTGGTCAGGATTGTGGGGGGCTGTGTGTCAGCTGTGTGGGGGGCTGGGGTCAGGTTTGTCTGGAGGCTGGTGGTCAGGTGTGTGGGGGCTGGGGTAAGGCTTGCCTGGGGCCTGGTGGTCAGTTGTGTGGGGGGCTGGGGATCAGGTGGGTGGGGGTGTTGGTTTCAAGTATGTGGGGGATGAAGTCAGATGTGAGGGAGGATGGGGGTCAGGTGTGTGGGGAGCAGAGTGTAAGTTGTGTGGGGGGCTGGGGGTCAGGTGGGAGGGGGGCTGGCGGTAAGGTGGGTGGGGGGCTGGTGGTAAGGTGTATGGGGGGGCCGGGGTCAGGTTTGTCTGGGGCCTGGTGGTCAGTTGTGTGGGGGGCTGGGTGTCAGGTGGGTGGGGAGCTGAGTGTAAGTTGTGTGGGGGGCTGAGGGTCAGGTGTGTGGGTGGAATTGGATCAGGTGTGTGCGTGGGCTGGTTGTCAGGTGTGTAGCGGGCTGGGCTCAGGTGTGTGGGAGGGGTTGTGGGTCAAGTGTGTGTGGGGACTTTGGGTCAGGGGATCACGTGCATGGGGGGCTGTGTTGCACGTGTGTGGGGTGCTGCGGGTCAGGTATGCAGGGGCTGGAGGTCAGGTGTTTTTGGGGGGGTGTGGATCCGGTTTGTGGGTGTTGGTGGTGCTCAGTTGTGTGTGTGGGGCTGTGGGTCAGATGCGTGGGGGGCTAGGGGTCAGGTGTGTGCGTGGTATGGGGATCAGAAGGGTGAGGTGTGGGGGTGCTGGGGGTCACGTCTGTGGAGGCTGAGGGTCAGGTGTCTGTGTGGTATGGGGATCAGGGGGTCAAGTTTGTGTGGAGGCTGTGGGTCAACTGTGGGTCAACTGTGGGTCAGGGGATCAAGTGTGTGGGGGGGCTGGGTGGCATTCGTGTGGGGGGGGGCTGGGGCTCAGGTGTGTGTGGGGGGGCTGGCGATACGGGGTGTTCGGTGACTGGGGGGGTTAGGGGATCAGATGTGTGGGGGGCTGCTGGTGAGTTGTATGGGGGGGTTGGTTGTCAAGTGGGTCGGGGGGGCTTGGATTTAGGTATGTGGGGGTGGTTGAGAGTCAGATGTGTGGGGGGCTGAAGGTCTGGTGCGTTATGGGGCTGGGGTTTAGGTGTGTGAGGTGCTGGTGGTGAGGGGATTAGATGCGTGGTGGGTGCTGATGGTTAGGTGTGTGAAGGGCTTGGGCCTCAGTTGCTCCGGTGTGTGGGGGGTTGGGTGGATGTTGGTCAGGGGTATGGGGTGGATGGGTGTCAGGTGTGTGGGGGGCAGGGGTTAGGTGTGTGGGTGGGCTCAGTGTCATGTTGTGGGGGAGCTGAGGGTCAAATAGTGGGAGTCTGGGTGTGGGGTGGCTGGGGGGTAAATTGTGTGGTAGAGGCTGTGGTTCAGGTGTGTGGGGGAGCTTGGGGGTCAGGGGGCCAGGTGTGTGTGTGGGGGGGCTGGTGTGTAGGTGTGTGGGGGGCTTGGGTCAGGTGTGTCCGGGGCTGGGTGTCAGGTGTGCGTGGGGCTGAGGACCAGGTGCCTGGGGGTCTGGGTGTCAGGTGTGTGGTAGGGGCTGCCGATCAGGTATGTCGGGTGGCTGGTGGTCATGTGTGTGGGGGCTGGGTGTCAGGGGGTCAAGTGTATGGGGGGGTCAAGTGTGTGGAGGGATGGGTATCAGGGGATAATGTGTGTGGTGGGAGTGAGCCATATGTGTGTGGGGGGGGCTGGATGTCAGGGGTGTGGACTGCTGGGGGTTTGGAGTCAATTGTGTGGGTGATCTGGGGGTCAGTTGTGTCGGGCGCTGAGGGTCAGGTGTGTGGGTGGACTGGGGGATGTGTGGTGGGGCTGGGGATCAGGTGTGTGTGGGGGGCTGTGGTTCAGGAGTGTGGGGGGAGGGGGGCTGGTGGCACGTGTGTGGGGCGGCTGGGGGTCATGTGTGTGTGGGTACTGGGGCTCATGGGTCAGTTGTGTGGGGGTCTGGGATTGAGGTATATGGGTGGCCAAGGGGTCCGTTATGTGGGTGGACTGGCGGATCAGGTGTGTGGGAAGTCAGTTGATCAGGTGAGTGGGAGGTTGGGGGTCGGGTCTGTAGGGGGATTGGGGTTCAGGTATGTGGGGAGCTGAAGGTGCGGTGTGTGTGGGTGCTGTGAGTCAGGTGTATGTGGGGGGACTGGATGTCTGGAGCGTGGGGGCTGGGAGTCAGGTACGTGGGGGGCTGGAGGTCAGGCGTGTGGGGGCTGGGGCTCAAGTGTGTGGGGGGCTCGGGCTCAAGTGTGTGGAGGGTTGGGGCTCAAGGTTAAGGGGGCTGGAGGTCAGGTTTGTGCGGGGCTGGGGGTATGGTGTGTGTGGGGTGGCTGCTGGTCATTTGTGTGGAGAGGCTGTGGGTTAGGTGTGTGCGGTGGCTGTGGGTCAGTGGGTCAGGTGAGTGCGGGGCTGGGCATCAGTTGTGTGGGGCTGGAGGACAGATGTGTGGTGTGGCTGGAGGTCAGGTGTGTGTGGGGGCTGGGGGCAGGTGTGTGCGGGGCTGGGTTTCAGTTGTGTGGGGGGCTGCGGGTGAGTTGTATGGGGGGCTGGGTGTCAGGTGGGTCGGGGGCTTTGGGGTCAGGTATGTGGGGGTGGTTGAGAGTCAGATGCGTGGGGGGGGCTGAGGGTCAGGTGTGTGATTCGGCTGAGGTTCAGGTGTGTGAGGTGCTGGTGGTGAGGGGGTTAGATGAATGGGGGTGGTGGTCAAGTGTGTGAAGGGCTTGGGTCTCAGTTGCTCCGGTGTGTGGGGGGTTGGGTGGCTGTTGGTCAGGGCTAAGGGGGGCTGGGTGTCAGGTTCAGGTATGTCGGGGGGCTGGCGGTCACGTGTGGGGGGGGGGCTGGGTGTCAGGGGGTCAAGTGTATGGGGGGCGGGGGTCAAGGGTGTGGGAGGCTGGGTATCAGGGGTGACATGTGTGAGGGAGGGAGCAATATGTGTGGGGGCTGGAGGTCAGAGGTGTGGGGGGCTGGGGATCAGGTTGCTGGGGGCTAGGGGTTCAATTGTGTGGGTGGTCTGCGGGTCAGTTGTGTCGGACGCTTAGGGTCAGGTGTGTGGGTGGGCTGTGTGAGATGTGTGGTGGGGCTGAGGATCAGGTGTGTGTGGGGGATGTGGTTCTGGATTGTGGGGGGGCACGTGTGTGGGCGGCTGGGGATCATGTGTGTGTGGGTACGTGGGATCATGGGTCAGGTGTGTGGGGGACTGGGATTCAGGTATTTGGGTGGCCAAGGGGTCAGGTATGTGGGTGGACTGGCGGATCAGCTGTGTGGGAGGTCAGTTGGTCAGGTGAGTGGGGGTCTGGGGGTCAAGTGTGTAGGGGGCCTGTGGTTCAGGTATGTGGGGAGCTGGAGACGAGGTGTGTGTGGGGATGTGGGTCAGGTGTATGTGGGGGGACTGGATGTCTGGTGGGTGGGGACTGGGAGCCAGGTATGTGGGGGGCTGGAGGTCAGGCGTGTGGGGGCTGGGGATCAAGTGTGTGGCGGGCTGGGGATCAAGTTTATGGGGGCTGGGGCTCAGGTATCCAGGGGGGCTGGAGTTCAGGTGTGTGTGGTGCTGGGGGGGCTGGTGTGTTTGGGGGGGGCTGGGGGTCAGGTGTGTGGGGAGGCTGGTTGTCAGTTGTCTGGGGAGACAGGTGGTTAGGTGTGTGCGGGGGCTGTGGGTCAGTGGGTCAGGTGAGTGGGAGGCTGTGTGTCAGGTGTGTGGGGCTGGAGGTCAGGTGTGTGGTGTGGCTGGAGGTCAGGTGTGTCGGTGGGCTTGGGGTTAGGTGTGTGGGGGGCTGGGGGACGTGTGTGGCGGCTGGGGTCAGGTGCGTAGGGGGCTGGGGTCAGATATATGGGGGACTGAGGGGGCAGGTGTGGGGGGGGGCTGGGGGACGTTTGTGATGGGCTGGGGGTTCGGGGTGTGGGGAGCTGGGGGTTTGGAGTGTGAGGGCAAGGGTTTTGGTGTGTGGGTGTCTGTGATCTGGGGGTCAGGTGTGTGGGGAGAATGGGGGTCAGGTGTGTGAGGGGACTGGGGGTCAGGTGTGTGGGAGGGCTGGGATTCAGTTGTGTGGGAGGGCTGGGGTCAGGTGTGTGGGAGGGCTGGGCGTCAGGTGTGTGGGAGGGCTGGGGTCGTGTGTGTGGTGAGTCAGTGGGTCAGGCTTGTGGGGGCTGGCCGTCAGCTGTGTGGTGGTCGGGTGGTCAGGTTTGTGGGGGGCTGGGTGGTCAAATGTGTGCGGGGCTGTGATTCAGGTGTGTGGGAGGGCTGGGGTGAGGTGCGTGGGAGTACAGTGTGAGTGGGGGGGGGGACTGGAGGCTGGGTGTCTGAGAGACAAGGTGGTCAGGTGTGCGAGGCGCTGGGGGCAGGGGGTCAAGCGTATTGGGGGCTGAGGGGTCAGATCTGTAGGGGGATGGGGTACAGGTGAGTGGGGGGCTGGGAGCAGGTGTGTAGGGGGCTGGGGGTCAGGTTTTTTGGGGGTGCAGGTCAGGTTTGTGGGGTCAGGTGGTCAAATGTGTAGGGGGGCTGGATGTCACGTGTTTGGTGGGGCTGGTGGTTCGTTTTGTGGGAGGGATGGTGGTCACGTGTGTGGGGGGGGGGAGTGAGGGCCAGGTGTGTGGTGCTCAGGTGTGTGGGTGTCTGAGGGTCAGGTTTGTGTGTGGGCTGGTTTTCAGGAGTGTAATCACGCTGGGTGTCAGGGGGCAGGTGTGTGGTGGGGCTGGGTGTCAGGCCTGTTGTGGGGCTGGGGGTTAGCTGTGAGGGGGCGAGGGGTCGGGTGTGTGGGGCAAGGGGTTAGGTGTGGGGGTATCTGGAATAAGGGGGTCAGGTGTCTCGGGTTACTGGGGGTCATGTGTTTGAGGGCTGGTTTCGTGTGTGTGGTGAGTCAGTGGGTCAGGCGTGTGGGGGCAGGGCGTCAGGTGTGTGAGGGGCTGGGGTTCAGGTGTGTGGGGGGGGGCTGTTGGCTGGGAGTCAGGTGTGTAGGGGGCAGGGTGTCAGGTATGTGAGGGGCTGGGGTTCAGTTGTGTTGGAGGGCTGGGATTCAGGTGTGTGGGACGGCTGGGGGTCTGGTGTGTGGGGGTGGCTGGGGAATCGGGGTCAGGTGTGTGAGGGGCTCGGGTTCAGGTGTCTGGCAAGCTGGGTCTCAGGTGTGTGGGGGCTGTGGGTCAGGTGTGTGGGGGGCTTGGGGTCAGTTGTGTTGTGGGGGTGGGGTCAAGTGTGTTGTGAGGGTGGGGGTCAGGTTTGTGGGGGGCTGGGGGATCAGGGGGTTAGGTTTGTGGGAAGGCTGTGGGTCAGGTGTGTTTGCGGGGGCTGTGGGTCAGGGGATCAAGTGTGTGGGGGGGGTGGGGCTCAGGTGTGTGGGGGAAGGGTGTTCGGGGTGTTTGGTGGCTGGGAGGTCAGGGGATCTGATGTGTGGGGGGCTGGGGTTAGGGGGCATATGTGTCGGGGGCTGGGGGTCAGGGGTCATATGTGTGGGGGGCTGGGTGTCACGGGGTCATATGTGCGGTGCTGGGTGTGTGGGGGGATGGGGGTCAGGTTTCTGGGGAGCTGAGGTCAGGAATGTGCGGAGGCTGGGTATCAGTGGGTCTAATGTGCGGGGGGCTGGGTGTCATGTGAGGGGTAGGCTGGGTCTGGTGTGCGGGGGCAGGGTGTCATGTGTGTGGGGTCTGGGGGGCAGGTGTGTGCGGGGCTCCGGTTCAGTTGTGTGGGAGGGGGCTGCGGGTGATTTGTATGGGGGGTTGGGCGTCAGGTGGGTTGGGGGGACATGGGGTTAGGTGTGTGGTAGGGGCTGTGGTTCAGGTGTGTGGGGGCTGGGGGTCAGGTGTGTGGTCGGGGCTGTGGTTCAGGTATGTGGGGGGCTGGTGGTCAGGTGTCTGGGGGGCTGGGGGCAGGTATGTGGGGGGCTGAAGGCCAGGTGCGTGGGTGTCTGGGTGTCAGGTGTGTGGTGGGTGCTGCGGTTCAGGTATGTCGGGGGGCTGGCGAACATGTGTGTGGGGGCGGTTTGGGTGTCAGGGGGTCAAGTGTACGGGGGCGGGTATCATGTGTGGGGGGGCTGGGTTTCAGGGGGTCACGTGTGTGGGGGGAGGGAGCCATATGTGTGGGGGGCTGGAGGTCAGGGGTGTGGGCAACTGGGGTTAGGGGTTCAATTGTGTGGGTGGTCTGTGGTCAGTTGTGTCTGGCGCTGAGGGTCAGGTGTGTGTGGTGGCTGTAGTTCCGGAGTGTGGGGGGGGGGCTGGGGGCACGTGTGTGGGCGGCTGGGGGTCATGTGTGTGTGGGTACTGTGGATCTGGGGTCAGGTGTGTCGGGGACTGGGACTCGGGTATATGGGTGGCCAAGGGGTCAGGTCTGTGGCGGACTTGCGGATCATGTGTGTGGGAGGTCAATTGGTCAGGTGAATAGGGAGTTTGGGGCAAGTGTGTAGGTTGGGGTTCAGGTATTCGGGGAGCTGGAGGTGAGGTGTGTGTGGGGGCTGTGGGTCAGGTGTATTTGGGCGGACTGGATGTCTGCTGCGTGGGGGCTGGGAGTCATGTATGTGGGGTCTGGAGGTCAGGTGTGTGGGGGGCTGGGGATCAGGTGTGTGGGGGTCTGGGGGTCGAGTGTGTGGGGAGCTGGGGCTCAGGTATGCAGGGGGCTGCAAGTCAGGTTTGTGCGGGGCTGGGGGTCAGGTTTGTGTTGGGGGTTGTTGGTTGGTGGTCAGTTTTGTGGGGAGGTTGGGGGTTAGTTGTGTGCGGGGGCTGTGGG
>NW_027604043.1:0-7000 GCF_053455715.1 Rhinoraja longicauda
TGTATAGGGCCCTGGTTAGACCACATCTGGAGTATTGTGTGCAGTTTTGCTCTCCTAATTTGAGGAAGGACATCCTTGCTTCTGAGGCATGTGCAGCGTAGGTCCCGGAGGTTAATCCCCGGGATGGCGGGACTGTCGTATGAGCAAAGATTGAAGACTGGGCTTGTCTTCGTCGGAATTTAGAAGGGTGAGAGGGGAGCTTATAGAAACGTATAACATTATGAATGGATTGGACAAGCCAGATACAGGAAAAATGTTCCCAAATGTTGGGAGAGTCCAGAAACAGGGGCCACAGTCTAAGAATAAAGGGAAAGCCATTTAAAACTGAGGTGAGAAAAAAACATTTCAGCCAGAGAGATGTGAATTTGGCGACAGAAGGCAGTGGAAGCCAATTCAGTGGATGAATTTAAAAGAGTTTCGGATAGAGCTCGAGGGGATAGTGGAATCAAGCGATATGGGGAGAAGGCAGGCACGGGTTACTGATTGTGGATGGTCAGCCATGATCACAATGAATGGCGGTGCGTACAGGCTCCGAGGGCCGATTTCCTGCACCTATTTTTCTATGCTTTCATGGGTTTACCGGGAAAGGCTGACGGATGGAGAATTCCATCCCGGATCCAGGGACCGGCTCACAGTGAGTGATAATTGGCCATGGAACACATTTAACTCAATTAAAAACTCTTGCTTTTTATTAATGTGTGCTGATTGCGATCTGAGCGAAATCTCCGCTGCTCCAGAGAGGCGGATTGCCCATGGTTTGGGCAAACTGCGGTGACCGGTAATCAAACCCTGGCCGACTGCTCAGCAGGCAGCTGGTGTGCAGTGATCAATAACTGAAGAAAGCAGACGCACAACAGCATGTCTCTTCCCCAGATTCCAGAGCAGCAGTAATGACGATCAGAGGCACCAAATTTAGAAAACGAAATGCGGAAACTACCCACTGCGAGAAATTATCCCCAAATGATCAATTGATTGACTACTGGGTATCAGTTCTCGATCTGTACACGGGATGTCCCCATAACCCAAAAGCTGGAAGTTGGGCAACGCCGAGGAATTGTTCACCCGGGATGGAACTAAAATGAGAGTCAGCGCTTCATTTTCTGAGGAACTAAAAATAGAACTTCGCACAGCTCGCAACAGTTGGCAAATTGAATCTTTGATATAAAATGTTATTTTCAAGCGAGTGCGGTTGGTTTCTAAATTATGGCCAACCGCGGAAAAGCAATCAGAGGCCAATTCACGACTCATCCCCGGCTGTCTTCCAGTCACACAATCCCACTCTATTTATAGTTATAGAGTCAAACAGCACGACGGAAAACCTTATGGAACAAGCCAATGGAATGTTGGCCTTCATAACAAGAGGAGTTGAGTATAGGAGCAAAGAGGTCCTTCTGCAGTTGTACAGGGCCCTAGTGAGACCGCACCTGGAGTACTGTGTGCAGTTTTGGTCTCCAAATTTGAGAAAGGATATTCTTGCTATTGAGGACGTGCAGCGTAGGTTTGCTAGGTTAATTCCCGGAATGGCGGGACTGTCATATGTTGAAAGACTGGAGCGACTAGGCTTGTATACACTGGAATTTAGAAGGATGAGAGGAGATCTTATCGAAACGTATAAGATTATAAGGGGTTGGACACGTTAGAGACAGGAAACATGTTCCCAATTTTGGGGGAGTCCAGAACAAGGGGCCACAGTTTAAGAATAAGGGGTAAGCCATTTAGAACTGAGATGAGGAAAACAATTTTAGTCAGAGAGTTGTGAATCTGTGGAATTCTCTGCCTCAGAAGGAAGTGGAGGCCAATTCTCTGAATGCATTCAAGAGAGAGCTAGATAGAGCTCTTAAGGATAGCGGAGTCAGGAGGCATGGGGAGAAGGCAGGAACGGGGTACTGATTGAGAATGATCAGCCATGATCACATTGATTGGCGGTGCTGGCTCGAAGGGCCGAATGGCCTCCTCCTGCACCTATTGTCTATTGTCTATTGTCTATTGTCTTCCAGTCACACAATTCCACTGTATTTATAGTTATAGAGTCAACCAGCACGACGGAAAACCTTATGGAACAAGCTGACTATGCCACGAAATAGTTCAGTTAGCTTAGTTCAGTGGGACTGAAGGCTGATAAATCCCCAGCGCCTGATGGTCTGCATCCCAGAGTACTCAAGGAGATGGCTCTAGAAATCGTGGACGCATGGATGATCATTTTCCAATGTCCAATAGACTCAGGATGAGTTCCTGTGGATTGGAGGGGAGCGAATGTTAACCCATTTCTCAAGAAAGTAGCGAGAGAGAAAACGGGGAATTATAGACCATCGGTGTTGAGGAAGATGGTGGAGTCAATTATTAAAGAGGTAATAACGGCGCATTTGGATAGCAGTAAAAGGATTGGTCCAAGTGAGCGTGGATTTATGATGGGGAAATCCTGCTTGACTATCTTCTGAATTTTTGGGGGGATGTGACAAATAAAATGGATGGAGAGCCAGTGAATGTAGTGTATCTAGACGTTCAGGAAGGCTTTGGTAAGTTCCCACACGGAGATTGGTGAACAGGATTAGAGCACATGGTATTGGCAGTAGGGTATTTACATGGATAGATAATTGGTTTGCAGACAGGAAGCAAAGAGTAGGAATAAACGGGTCCCTTTCAGAATGGCAGGCACTGGCGAATGGAGTGCCGCAAGGCTCGATGCAGGGGCGCAACGATTTACCATATATATTAATGATTTGGATGATGGAATTAGAAGTAACACTGGCAAGTTTGCAGATGACACAAAGCTGGGTGGAGGTGTGAATTGTGAAGGGGATGTTAGGAGATTGCTGGGTGACTTGGACAGGTTGAGTGAGTGGGCAGATGCAAGGCAGATGCAGTATGACGTAGATAAATATGGGGTTATCCACTTTGGCGGCGAAAACAAATAGGGAAATTATTATCTCAATGGTGTCAGATTCTGGAAAAGGAAAGAACCAGGGGCCATTGTCTAAGAATAAAGGGAGGCCTTTTAAAACGGAGGTGCAAAAAAAAATCACCCAGATAGTTGTGACTTTGTGGAATTCTCTGCCACAGAAGATAGTGGAGGCCAATTCACTGGATGCATTTACTTTTTTTTACTTCTATTATATATAATCTAATTGACATTACCAATAACATTAATAGGAAGAGTTAATGCCGTTAAAATGAATATATTTCCGAAGTTACAATATTTATTCCAAACATTACCAATACAAGTACCACAGAAGTTTTTTCAAGAGTTAAATAAATATGTGCGGAAATTTCTTTGGAAAGGTAAGATGTCAAGAATATCGTTGGAAAAATTGACATGGAAGTTTGATTCAGGAGGATTACAACTTCCGAACTTTAAGAATTATTATAAAGCAAACCAACTGAGGTTTATTGCATCTCTTTTTGAAGAAAAAAACCCGGCATGGATAAGAATAGAACTAGACAAAATAGGAGAAAATATACCAGAAGACTTTATATATAAATGGGAACCTAAATTGATACGGGGACTGAAAGAATCTCCATTATTAAAACACTTGATCGGATTATGGAATAAGGTAATTTAAAAAAAGGCTCCTAAACAAGGAATTCATATATCAAGGCGAAAATGGGAAACGGATTTGAATATTAATATTGATGGAACAAATTGGTCAAAACTATGCCTTGACAGTATGAAAAATACAATAAATGTTCGGTTTAGACCAGTACAATATAACTTTCTGCATCAATTATATATCACACCACAAAAATTAAAGAGAATAAACTCAAGTTTATCTGACCAATGTTTTCGGTGCAATCAAGAAATTGGTACTTTTTTTCATTCTACTTGGTCCTGTTCAAAAATACAACCTTTTTGGACAAACTTAAGAAGTTTTTAGAACAGATTATCGGAATACAACTTCCATACAACCCAAGATTTTTGTTATTGGGTGATGTTGAAGGAATAAGACCACAACTTAAAATGAATAAATATCAGAAAGAATTTATAAAAATTGCATTAGCAGTAGCCAAAAAAACTATCGCAGTTACTTGGAAATCTGATTCCTATTTAAGTATGGACCTTTGGAATAATGAAATTTCTAACTGTATCCCACTTGAAAAAATTACTTATAATTTAAGGAACAAATATGATACTTTTTAAAATATTTGGCGTCCTTATCTACAAACGAGGGGCACATATATATAGAAGAATTGTTCATATTTACAATGGTTCTTTTGGGAGAGATGTATATACATATACAGTTTATTCTGTTTGGAATTCCATGGGCCGTGTGCAGGACCACCAACAACCAGGCAGTCTTTAATCTTTTTTTCTTTTCTTTCTTTTTCTTATTTGGGGTTAGTATAAGGGTGTGGGGGGAAGGGTGGGGGTTTGTTTTCCAAACAGTTCTGTAAAAAATAAAAAATAAATAATTTTTAAAATTAAAAAAAAAAAAAAAAAAAAAAAGTGAGTTGGAAAGAGCTCTTGGGGCTAGCGGAATCAAGGGATATGGGGAGAAGGCAGGCACGGGGTACAGATTGTGGATGATCAGACATGATCACAATGAATGGTGATGCTGGCTCGAAGGGCCAAATGGCCACCTCCTGCACCTATTTATCTATGTTTCTATGTCTCTAATTACCGTTCACTATGTGCCGTCCATTTAATCGACCGGGGCAATTCACCGCAACCATCGTGTCGGCGGTCCACATACCACACAAAGCCAACACCAAGGTGGCAGCGGATGAATTATATTCGGTCATGAACTCTCTTTAAGAACCAAACCCTATGGTACCGTTCATCATTTGCGATGAACTCAACCAATCTAGCTTCAGGAATGCACAGGTAACTAAAATCAACAACTCTCTCTCTCCCCCAGCCCATCCCCCTCGGCAGGGCTTAAGCACGACCTAGTAAGTACGTCTACACGACCAGTAAGTATGCCTGCCGTTCCATTTGTCGCTATCGTTTGTCATCCGATCATCTATTGGTGGTGCTCCTGCTGGCATTCAGAAAGATTTAAGAACGAAGCACCAACGAAAAGAGCAACACATCAGTGGTCTGAGGAGACCGGGGGTCTCCATTAGGTCTGCCCTCAGTCGATGAAGTGGAACTCTTATTAAGCTATTTGCAGTTTCACACAGCGAAGGCACAGTAATCGGTCCGATTGGATAAGCGTTGGGGAACATTGCGTCGTAATATGAAGGCGCATTATCAGGAAATCAACTCAATCGAAGACCGGGCTGCATACATAAACTGTGGCAAATCTCAATAATCAGCAGTTAATGGACGACGAAACAAATCTCCGTCATCAAACAATATAAATCTTTAATTTCAAAAGAGAATACAGATGCTGTAATCTTGAATAAAGAGACATAACTCAGCGGGTCATGCAGCATCCGTAGAAGCAGCTGACGTAAGTTGAAGATTCGGGGCCATGAGACGGAGCAGAAGGCATCAATGATTAGAAAGTTGGAAAGTAAATGATGGGGCCGATCAATGGCAACATGTGAATGTTCCTGTGTAGCATAGTGCGTGGCTGGGGATCAGAGTGAAGATGTTCCGTCTGCCTGTACGGGAGGACTGGATGAAGCTCATGACGGAACAGATGGGGAGTGAAGAGAGAGGTTCCACTGAATGGAATAGACAGAGAGCGGGTGGTGAACAGAGTGGCGTCACTTGGTGTTAAATGTTATCTGTTCATGTTGGGATCTGTCCTCGTCTGGGGTGGGAATATGCAATAAAGGGATCAGGAAGATGCACTTCCGTTTGCAGGGCAACGGGTCATGAATGGAAATTCCATCCCCGATGCACAGACGACCTCACAGTGAATAATAATTGCCTATGGGATCCATTTTACTCCAGAACCCCTTCCTGCATCATTTATAGGTTCAAGGTGAATGTGGAAAAGATTAGTAGGAACCTGATGGGTAAATTTTTCACGCAAAGAATGGTGGATGTATGGAACAAGCTGCCAGAGGAGGTCGTTGAGGCAGGAACTGTCCAAACATGTAAGAAGCAGTTAGACAAGTACATGGATCAGACAGATTTGGAGGCATATGGGCCAAACTCGGCCAGGTGGGAGTCGTGTAGCTGGAACAGGTTGGCCGGTGTGGGCAAGTTGGGCCGAATGGCCTGTTTCCACTCTGTATCATTCTATGACTCTGAGTCTATGCGTGAATTGCTATCGGAATTAAGTATCTGTGCTCTCTGAAGGCAGATTTCCCGTGCATTGGGAACGTTGCGGTGATCGGAATCGAACCCCGGCCACCTGGTCGGGACGCAATTGTTGAGGCACCGTTGCCGATTGATGAAAGGAGACGCACAAATAGCACAGTGTTTCCCACGGAGCGGGAGCCGGAATAATGACAGTCTGATGCAAAAACTCAGGAAACATAAAATCGGAAAATATGCGAGGATTTCTCACGGAATGATATCGCGCGTCCGGACGCCGTGAGACCAGCGGTCCGCGGTTTGTCGATGGATGTGTTCCGTTTCATCAAGAAATGCAAGTGCCGGCTGCTTTACAATAGAGACATTTAGGTGTCGTCCTAATCAGAATGCCTTGGATGAAAAGGGAGATTCACACTTGGTTAATGTCCTGATCTGAGGCTTTGAAGCAAGATGTACCGGGCCCTGGTGAGACCGCACCTGGAGTACTGTGTGCAGTTTTGGTCTCCAAATTTGAGGAAGGATATTATTGCTATGGAGGGCGTGCAGCGTAGGTTCACTATGTTAATTCCCGGAATGGCGGGACTGTCGTATGTTGAAAGGCTGGAGCGATTGGGCTTGTATACACTGGAATTTAGAAGGATGAGGGGGGATCTTATTGAAACATATAAGATAATTAGGGGATTGGACACATTAGAGGCAGGAAACATGTTCCCAATGTTGGGGGAGTCCAGAACAAGGGGCCACAGTTTAATAATAAGAGGTAGGCCATTTAGAACGGAGATGAGGAAGAACTTTTTCAGTCAGAGAGTGGTGAAGGTGTGGAATTCTCTGTCTCAGAAGGCAGTGGATGCC
>NW_027604044.1:0-6985 GCF_053455715.1 Rhinoraja longicauda
CTAGCTGTTGAGAGAACGGTTCAGTTGCTTGATAACAGTGGGGAAGAAACTGTCCCTGAATCTGGAGGTTTACATTTTCAAACATCTGTACCTCCAGTCTGAGGGGAGAAGGGAGATGGCTGGACCTTGATTAAGCTGGTGGTCTTGCTGAGACAGCATGAAGTGTAGATGGAGACAATGTATGGCAGGTTGGTTTTAGATATGAGACCGTCTTGGCATCATGTTTGGCACAGACATTGAGGGCCGATGGGCCTGTTCTCGTTGCTGCACTGTTCTATGTTCGTTCTTGATGACAAATCCCTGTCCTTCAGGTTAAAGAGAAATTGTGGGTCCAAAGTGAGGAAATGTAATGGAGTGGGAACAAAGAATTTTGGTGATGACAAAAGTATTGAGTCTGAAGCTGGTGCTGGAATCAGATAAGATGGCGACCCTCGGACTATCCTTGATCGGACTTTGCTGGCTCTACCTTGCACTAAACATTATTCTATTATCATGTATCTGTACACTGTAAATGGATAGATTGTAATCATGTATTGTCTTTCCGCTGACTGGTTAGCATGCAACAAAAGCTTTTCACTGTACCTCGGTACACTGACACCAATAAACTAAACTGAACCTTACTGGAGGTATGTGCCTGGTTGGGTTTACACCGTTGCTATGGAGATGGAGGCGACAGCTGCACTATTTTACACCAATATATATATTTTTTAAGGTATTTCAGCGCTTAGTGCTTGAAGGCATAGTCATAGTTGCCAAGTGAGACATCGTGTGGCTATGGTTAACCGGGAGAGGTCTGACCACTTTAAGAACACTCCCTAAACACGCAGACGGGGAGTTTTGTCCAGGAAGCGTTCAATTGGATAATAAAACTTAAAGTGCAAGCTGAAGTCGACGGATAAGCTTCTGAGGCTAAAGTAGAGAACCAAAAGAGGAAACAGCAGGGGGGGGGGGGAGGAAGGAAGGAAGGAAGGAAGGAGGGAGGGGGGGGGGAAGGAGAGAGGCGGTTAGCGGACTGGTCTTCACTTGTGAAGAGTGGGGAGAATCCTCTCACACACGGGATGTCCCGGACAGAATTGCTGGTGATATGGATGGTTCTGGCTGCCGTGGGCTCTGCTCTACAGTCCGGTGAGCAGGGGGCAGGGAGGGTGGAGTAAGGGGTAAAGGGTAAAGGGAAGGGGGAGGGGAAGAAGGAAAGATGATTTTATATATATACTAGCACAAGTGTGCCCGTTGGGCCCGTCCTCGTAGGGTTTCCATTGTAACCGGGAGGGGAGTGGGGGGGAGGAAAGGGAGAGGGTTCGGGGGAGGGAAGGGGGAGGGAGGAGGGGTGGGGGAGGGAGGGGAGGAGGGGGAGGGGGAGGGAGGGGGGAGGGAGAGGGGAGGGAGGGGGAGGGAGGGGGGAGGGGAGGGGTGAAGGGGAGGGGAGGGAGAGGGAGGGGGGGAGGGGAGGGGGAGGGGGAAGGGAGGGGGGAGGGGAGGGGGGGAGGGAGGTGGACCTCCCATTTTCCCAGTACCCCTCTTTCCCCGTTGGGCCCGTCCTCGTAGGGTTTCCATTGTAACCGGGAGGAGGGGAGGGAGGGAAGGGGGAGGGAGGTGTGGAGGGAGGAGGGGAGGGGGAGGGAGGGGGGAGGGGGGAGGGGGAAGGGGGGGAGGGAGAGGGGTAGGGGGGGAGGGGGAGGGAGGGGTGGAGGGGAGGGGGGAAGGGGGAAGGGGAGGGAGGGGGACCTCCCCTTTTCCCAGTACCCCTCTTTCCCCGTTGGGCCCGTCCTCGTAGGGTTTCCATTGTAACCGGGAGGGGAGGGAGGGAAGGAGGAGGAGGTGTGGAGGGAGGTGTGGAGGGAGGAGGGGAGGGGGAGGGAGGAGAGGGGGGTGGAGGGGGGAAGGGGGGGAGGGGGGAGGGAGAGGGGAGGGAGGTGGGTAAGGGGGAGGGGGAGGGAGGGGGAACGGGGAGGGAGGGGGACCTCCCCTTTTCCCAGTACCCCTCTTTCCCCGTTGGGCCCGTCCCCGTAGGATTTCCATTGTAACCGGGAGAGGGGAGGGAGGGTGGAAGGAGGGGGGAGGGGGAGAGGGATGGAAGGGTGGAGGGAAGGGGGAGGGATTGGGGGAGGGAGGGATGGAGGGAAGGAGGGAGTGGGGGGAGTTAGGGGGGGATGGGTGAGGGAGGTGGGGAGGGAGGGGGGAGGGAGTTGGGGAGGGAGTTGGGGAGGGAGGGGGAGGAGGGGGGAGGGAGTGGGGATGGAGGTGGGAAGGAGGGGGGATGAAGGGGTTGAGGGGGGAAGGGGGACCTCCCCTTTTCCCAGTACCCCTCTTTCCCCCACCACCAAGCCCCCTCCGCAATGACCCCTGTTGTCCCCCTCCCCCAGTCCCCTTCGTGGATGGGGGACCGAGCTCAGGGGTTACCGAGCTTTTGCGGTTGCAGCTCCTAGACTGTGGAACAGCATCCCTCTCCGCATCAGAACTGCCCCCTCCATCCACTCCTTTAAGTCCAGGCTCAAAAACCTATTTCTACTCCCTAGCGTTTGAGGCTCATTGAGGAGGTACTGTGAACTGTTTGCGTGCCACTGTATATTTCATTTTTTTCCTTAGTACCTAATCAGATGTACAGCACTTTGGTCAACGTGGGTTGTTTTTAAATGTGCTATAGAAATAAAATTGACTTGACTTGACTTGACCAAGTGCTTCTCACGGCGATCTGTATTCGCAACAATGTATCACCCATCTCACAGGGGCATTGTGACATCATAATCTGAAGACCTTCAATAAATCCGCACCACAGCGCCCCCTATAATTTAGGGGGGGGGGGAGCGCTTTAAAACCTCTGTAACTTAAAAAACATGCGACCGAATTAAATAAAAAAACAATTTTGCAGCAGATAACCGCGTGGTGATTAAGGCGGTGCAAAAATCGTGGCGCTACGGTTCACCGTTTTGACGAAATCAGAGAAACCGCTGTTACGCGCATATATATATATATAACACAAGATCTGAGTTTTAGTAGTATACTAGACCAAGTGGGCCGTTGGGCCCGTCCTCGTAGGGTTTCCATTGTAACCGGGAGGCGGGGAGGGAGGGGGGAGGGGGACCACCTGTTTTCCCAGTACCCCTCTTTCCCGTTGTGGGATGGGAGGGGGGAGGGGAGGGGAGGGGGAGGGAGAGGGGAGGGAGGGGGTAGGGGGAGGGAGGGGAGGGGGGAAGGGGGAGGGGGGAGGGAAGGGGGGGAGGGAGGAGGACCTCCCCTTTTCCCAGTACCCCTCTTTCCCCGTTGTGCCCGTCCTTGTAGGGTTTCCATTGTAACCGGGAGGCGGGAGGGAGGGAGGAGTGGAGGGAGGAGGGGAGGGGGAGGGAGGGGGGAGGGGAGGGGGAGGAGAGGGGGGAAAGGGGAGGGAGAGGGGAGGGAAGGGGGTAGGGGTGGAGGGGGGAGGGAGGGGGGAGGGGGACCACCTGTTTTCCCAGTACCCCTCTTTCCCCGTTGTGCCCGTCCTCGTAGGGTTTCCATTGTAACCGGGAGGCGGGGAGGGAGGGGGAGGGAGGGAGGAGGGAGTGTGGAGGGAGGAGGGGAGGAAAGGGGGGGAGGGGAGGGGGGAAGGGGGGAGGGGAGGGGGGAAGGGGGGAGGGAGGGGGGAGGGAGGGGGGAAGGGGGGAGGATGGGGGAACTCCCCTTTTCCCAGTACCCCTCTTTCCCCGTTGGGCCCGTCCTCGTAGGGTTTCCATTGTAACCGGGAGGAGGGGAGGGAGGGAAGGGGGAGGGAGGGAGGTGTGGAGGGAGGAGGGGAGGTACCACGTAAAGACCCAACCAATCGGGCGCTAACAGGGAGGGTGAAACCCAATGAAAAAAACCGCGTTTTTACTTTAAAATAAGTTCTTTGTTGAAAAGGAAATAAACTTATCTATAGAGAAGCAGCTTTTTTAAAATAAATAAAATCAAACTTAATGAAAATCACATTCCTCATTTAAAATAAATGTCTTTGTTATAAATGAAATCAAACAGCGGGAGAGGCGACGGCGACTACACTTCCGCTTCGGGGAGAGGAGGGGGGGGGAGAGGAGGGGGGGAGGGGGGGAGGAGGGGGGGAGGAGGGGGGGGAGGAGGGGGGAGAGGAGGAGGGGGGGGGGGAGGAGGGGGGGAGAGGAGGGGGGGAGAGGAGGAGAGGGGGGAGAGGAGAGGGGGGAGAGGAGAGGGGGGGAGAGGAGAGGGGGGGAGAGGAGGGGGGGGAGGAAGGGGGCAGAGGTGGGGGGAAGGGGAGGGAGAGGGGAGGGGGTGGAGGGAGGGGGAGGGGGGAGGGGGACCTCCCCTTTTCCCAGTACCCCTCTTTCCCCGTTGGGCCCGTCCTCGTAGGGTTTCCATTGTAACCGGGAGGAGGGGAGGGAGGGAAGGGGGAGGGAGGGAGGAGGGAGGGGAGGGAGGGAGGAGGGAGGTGTGGAGGGAGGAGGGGAGGGGGAGGGAGGGGGGGAGGGGAGGGGGAAGGGGGGGGGGAGGGGGGGTGAGGGGGTAGGGGTGAGGGGGGAGGGAGGGGGGAGGAGGGGGGAGGGAGAGGGGAGGGGGGGGGTGGTGGGGGAGGGGGAGGGAGGGGGGATGGGAGGGGGAAGGGGGGGAGGGAAGGGGGGGAGGGAGGGGGCTCTCCCCTTTTCCCAGTACCACTCTTTCCCCGTTGGGCCCGTCCTCGTAGGGATTCCATTGTAACCGGGAGGAGGGGAGGGAGGGAAGGGGGAGGGAGGAGGGGAGGGAGGGGGAAGGGGAGGGCGGAAAGGGGGGGAGGGGGAAAGGGGGGAGGGGGAGGGGGGAGGGAGAGGGGAAGGGGGGGAGGGGGAGGGAGGGGGGAGGTAGGGGAGGGAGGAGGGAGGAGGGGAGGGAGGGGGGAAGGGGAGGGCGGAATGGGGGGGAGGGGGGAAAGGGGGGAGGGGGAAGGGGGGAGGGAGAGGGGAAGGGGGGGAGGGGGAGGGAGGGGAGAGGTAGGGGAGGGGGAGGGGGAAGGGGGAGGGAGGGGCACAGGGGCATTGTGACGTCACACGCTGAATACCACGGGGGGGGGGGAAGGGGGGTCTGCTCGAGTTCATCTCACAGGGGCATTGTGACATCACAATGAAGAATAAATCCGCAGCGCAGCGCCCCCCTTCTGTCAAAACTTCGATAAATCAGGGGGGCAGCACTTTTAAACCTCTGTAACTTAAAAAATATGCGTCCGAATTAAATAAAAATATCATTTTCCAGCAGCGAACCGCATGCTGATTAAGGCGGTATAAAAATCGTGGCGCTACGGTTCACCGTTTTGCCGGAATTGCCGTATTCAGCCGACATCAGTGGAATATATATATATATATTCAAGAAGTGAGTTTTAATAGTATACTAGACCAAGTGGGCCCGTTGGGCCCGTCCTCGTAGGGTTTCCATTGTAACCGGGAGGCGGGGAGGGAGGGGGGAGGGGGACCACCTGTTTTCCCAGTACCCCTCTTTACCCGTTGTGGGATGGGAGGGGGGAGGGAGAGGGGAGGGAGGGGGTAGGGGGGAGGAGGGGGGAGGGAGGGAGGGGAGGGGGGAAGGGGGAGGGGGGAAGGGGAGAGGGAAGGGGGGGAGGGAGGAGGACCTCCCCTTTTCCCAGTACCCCTCTTTCCCCGTTGTGCCCGTCCTTGTAGGGTTTCCATTGTAACCGGGAGGAGGGGAGGGAGGGAGGGAGGGAGGAGGGAGGAGGGGAGGGAGGGGGGGAAGGGGAGGGCGGAAAGGGGGGAGGGGGGGGGGAGGGGGGAGGGAGAGAGGGGAAGGTTTGAAAGAGCATCCCTCTCCCATCAGAACTGCCTCCTCCATCGACTCCTTTAAGTCCAGGCTCAAAACCTATTTCTACTCCCTAGCTTTTGAGGCTAATCGAGAGGTACTGTGAACTGTTTGGGAGGGGAGGGGAGGGGGGAAGGGGGGAAGGAGGGGGACCTCCCCTTTTCCCAGTTCCCCTCTTTCCCCGTTGGGCCTGTCCTCGTAGGGTTTCCATTGTAACCGGAGGACGGGAGGGAGGGAAGGGGGAGGGAGGGAGGAGGGAGGTGTGGAGGGAGGAGGGAGGTGTGGAGGGAGATGGGGAAGGATGGGGGAGGGGATGGGGTAGGGGAGGGAGAGGGGAGGGAGGGAAGGGGGTAGGGGGAGGGAGGGGGAGGGGAGGGGGGAAGGGGGGAAGGGGGGAGGAGGGGGACCTCCCCTTTACCCAGTACCCCTCTTTCCCCATTGGGCCCGTCCTCATAGGGTTTCCATTGTAACCGGGAGGAGGGGAGGGAGGGAAGGGGGAGGGAGGGAGGAGGGAGGTGGGGAGGGGGAGGGAGGGGGGAGGGGAGGGGGGAAGTGAGGGGGTAGGGGGAGGGGGTGGGGAGGGTGGGGGGAGGAGGGGAGGGGGGTAGGGGGGAGGGGAGGGAGGGGGAGGGAGGGGGAAGGGGGGAGGGAGGGGGCTCTCCCCTTTTCCCAGTACCCCACTTTCCCCGTTGGGCCCGTCCTCGTAGGGATTCCATTGTAACCGGAAGGAGGGGAGGAGGGAAGGGGGAGGGAGGGGAAGGAGGGAGGAGGGGAAGGGGAGGGCGGAAAGGGGGGGAGGGGGGAAAGGGGAGGGGGGAGGGAGAGAGGGGGAGGGTGGAAAGAGCATCCCTCTCCCCATCAGAACTGCCCCCTCCATCGACTCCTTTAAGTCCAGGCTCAAAACCTATTTCTACTCCCTAGCGTTTGAGGCTCATTGAGGAGGCGCTGTGAACTGTTTGCGTGCTACTGTATGTTTCATTTTTTTCCTTAGTACCTAATCAGATGTACAGCACTTTGGTCAACGTGGGTTGTTTTTAAATGTGCTATACAAATAAAATGGACTTGACTTGACAGCTCTTCGCAACAATGTAGCACAGGGGCATTGTGACGTCACACGCTGAATACCGCTGGGGGGGGAAGGGGGGTCAGCTCGAGTTCATCTCACAGGGGCATTGTGACATCACAATCCGCACCGCAGCGCCCCCCTTCTGTCAAAACT
>NW_027604045.1:0-6974 GCF_053455715.1 Rhinoraja longicauda
AATTGGCCTCCACTGCCTTCTGAGGCAGAGAATCCCACAGATTCACAACTCTCTGACTAAAAAAGTATTTCCTCATCTCTGTTCTAAATGGCCTACCCCTTATTCTTAAACTGTGGCCCCTGGTTCTGGACTCCCCCAACATTGGGAACATGTTTCCTGCCTCTAACATGTCTGTAGATCAGTGCATGTTCCTTTAACATAGTGACCTCACCACTACTAACCACTCCCCATGGTCTCTTGTATAATTGTAGCTTCCCCACCTCCAGCTCGCTCTCTAGTTCCGGTGATGACCACGGACAGCTAGGGCGTAATGTGTGTAGTGCAATTAATAAAGATATTCAGTAAAAGACTCTGCGTACAAGGGACGTCCTTTTACATGGTGTCAGAGCGGTAGACTTGCGTCTCCTGTTTATCGGTTTTTATTTTATTATTTGTTCCTCCCAGTTGTGTCCCCTCCTTCCACTTTGCCATGGCTCCCTCGTGTCGTCGTCCGGACACGCTCGTTTTTGATGGGGACATAGTGCACCGCTGGACTGTCTTCCAGCGGGACTACGAACACTATATTGCGATTGCCCATCCTGATGAAACTTCTGCAGTACGGGCTCACCTGCTCCTCAACCTGGCTGGTCCGGAGGCAATGGAACGCTATGCTTCGTTCGATTTCGTCCCTCCGGAGGACCGCAACGACCCGGTATGTCTCATGGCCAAGTTCACTGCCCTGTGTGATATACCCACCAATAACATTCTTGAGCGTTTTAACTTTTTCACGCGTCGTCAGACTCCGGGGGAGCACGTTGACGCCTTCATTGCTTCTTTGAGGCATATGGCTCGGCGGTGCCGCCTTGAGGCGATCACACCCGACGAGATGATCAGGGACGTCCTGGTCAACGGCCTCCTAAACTCAAAGCTGCGTGACGAGCTCCTGATGAAGCCTGACCTGTCCCTAAAGGACGCCGTGCATGCCGCACGCATGGCCTCTGCTGTTGCCTCAGTATCTCGGCCGGCGTCCCATGACATAAATTTCGCTGGCCGCCGGCGGCTAAATGCCCCGCAGGCCAGGGTCGCCCCCTCCGCGCCCACTACGGTCACCCCTCGCCGATGCCCAAACTGCAACTTCTCGTCACATCAGTTTAACGTTTGCCCAGCGCAGGGCAAAACTTGTAATTCCTGCGGGAAACTGAACCACTTTTCTGCAGCCTGTCGTTCTCGTGGGAGACCTGTCCCTGCTCCTAGAAGGAGTCTAAACAACCTTGCGAACAGTGATAGCGCAACCGGTTCCCTGTACCAACACGAGGAACTCCCCGATCCAGATACAGTGTTTTCGCTTTTGGGTGCACCTGCGTTGATAACGGATCCTTCCGTGCATGTTACTGTCAATGGACACTCCTTCCCTGCGAAGGTCGATACTGGTGCTTTTGCAAATGTTATGTCTGTTGGCCTCTTCGAGCAGATAAGCTCGGGGGAGAGGATCACTCCTGACAACTCCCGCCTTCATGCCTATGGGGGAGGTGTTCTGGTTGCCGTGGGGAAGGCAACGGTTATCTGTACTGTTCTGGAGACCTCTCGGCCCCTCACGTTCCTCCTGCTAGCATCTGACAACGTCACCCTGCTGGGCGCCCGTGCATGCCAGGACTTTGGCTTGGTTTCATTCCACCGCGACATCCACCTGGTGCAGGCCCCCATGGACCCCCTGATCGAGTATCCCGACCGATTTGATGACGTCCTGGGGAAGCTGCCCTGTGCCTACAAGATCGTTGTTGACCCGGGAGTCAACCCGGTGGTTAGACCGGCCCACCGTGTGTCTTTTGCCATGAAGGGCCGCGTGGAGTCCACACTACGTGGCATGGTGGACATGGGCATCCTCAAGGAGGTGAGTGCCCCCACCCAGTGGGTCTCCACCATGGTGGTCGCTGCCACGAAAGATGCGAGCGAGATCAGGATCTGCATCAACCCAAAAGACCTGAACCTGGCTATCAAGCGCCCGCACTACCCCATGCGGACGGTGGAGGACGTCGCGGCACAGGTCGGTCCAGCCACAGTTTTCTCGGTCCTAGATGCCAAGAGCTCCTTTTGGCAGATCCCTTTGGATGCACGGTCCTCCTTCCTGACCACCTTCAGCACACCTTTTGGCAGGTTCCGTTTCCTCCGCATGCCTTTTGGGATCAACTCAGCAAGCGAGGTTTTCCAGCGTACAATGGAGCAGCTGTTTGCCGGGTTGCCGTGCGCCATCATTGTAGATGACATCCTGGTGTACGGGAGGGACGTCGCTGAGCACGACCGACACCTCCGCCAAGTCCTGGACAGGGCTCGTGAGATCAATCTCAAACTTAATCAACGGAAGTGTCGATTCCGCGTTGAGGAAGTCACCTACGTTGGCCATGTTTTCACGGCGGGGGGCCTGAAACCAGACCCCGAGAAGACGGCGGCGATCACCGAAATGCCCGCCCCCACTGACGTGCCCGGCCTGCAGCGCTTTCTGGGCATGGTCAACTACTTAGGCAAATTCATACCCGACCTCAGCGAACTGAGTGCCCCCCTGAGGGAGCTGATCAAGAAGGACAATGCCTGGGTCTGGCTCCCGCACCACCAGTCGACCTTCGTGGCCCTGAAGTCCAGACTCGCACGGACCCCCACTTTGCAGTTTTTCGACCTGAACAGGCCAATTGTCCTCACCTGCGATGCATCTCGGTTTGGCCTTGGTGCTGCCTGCCTGCAGCTCTATGACGACCGGCAGCTGCCCGTCTCCTATGCCTCTCGCACAATGACCCCTGCTGAACAGGGCTACGCCCAGATTGAAAAAGAGCTCCTTGCCGTGGTATTCGCGTGCTCCAAATTCAAAGACTACGTTCTGGGCAACACCTTCACCATCGAAACTGACCACCAACCGCTGGTCTCTATTTTGAAAAAGCCCATCCACGCAGCCTCGTCCCGTTTGCAGCGGATGATGCTGCAGCTTCAGCGCTTTACCTTCGATATCGTGTACCGCAAGGGCAAGGAGATGTTCGTGGCAGACACTTTGTCCCGTGCCCCACTACCTTCCATTTCCCGCCATCCGTACGAATCGGCTGACCTGATGGTGTTGAACGTCAACATCGTTCCATCTTGGCAGATGCAGTCCCTGGTCACACACACTGCCGCTGATCCTGCCCTGCAACAGCTTGAGAGCGTCATCCGCCGTGGCTGGCCTGACCGACGGTCTTCCCTGCCGGCTGGTGCCGTGCCCTACTTCCTGGTTCGGGATGAACTGGTGCTGCACGCGGGCGTGGTGGTGAAGGGTCACAAGGTCGTGGTGCCGGCCGCGCTGCGAGATCACTACTTTCAGACTGCCCACAACGGACACCCCGGGGTGGAGGCCACTTTATCCCAGGCCCAAGCACAATTTTACTGGCCTGGCATGGTTCAGGACATCCGGGACAGGGTATCCGCCTGCGCTGCCTGCAACCGCCTACTACCTCATCAGCAGCGCCAGCCTCTCCTGCAGCAGCCGGCTCCCGAGTTGCCGTGAATGGCTGTTGCCGCCGACATTTTCGAGTGGCGTGGCAAACACTACCTGGTCCTGGTGGACTCCTACTCCAGCTGGTTCGAGGTGGACCTGCTGCCGTCCCTCACGTCTGCTGCCGTCATCGGGAAGCTTCGCCGCCACTTCTCTACCTTTGGTTCCCCGGTATCTCTCCAGTCCGACAACGGGAGCCAGTTTACCAGCGCGGAGTTTGCCGCTTTCGCCACCCTGTGGAACTTTCGCCACATCACCAGCAGCCCCGATACCCGCAAAGCAATGGACTTGCAGAGCGCGCTGTCCGCAGCGCGAAGGAACTGATGGAACGTTGTCGGCTTGCCAGTTCTGATTTGTACCTTGCCCTCCTCAACCTCCGCAACATCTCCCGGGACCCCGCGCTCGGTTCCCCTGCCCAGCGCCTCATGTCCCGCACCACTAGACCCCCATCCCCGTCTCCCCAGCAATCCCTGAAACCAACGGCTCGCAGCCCTGCCGCTGTCAAGGAGCGCATCATCGAAAAGCAAGTCATTCAGAAGCGCTCCTTTGACAAATCGTCCCTCCCCTTCCCCCTCTGTTTGCTGGCCAGGTTGTCCGGATGGAGTCCGCCTCGGGTCACCACCGGCTGGCCGTGGTCGTCGGCATGCTGACTCTCCACGGTCGTACCTGGTTTAATTACGAGGGCACCGTGTACCGTCGTACCCGCCAGCACCTGATGCTGGTCAACGAGCTGCACCGCCTCCCGCGGTCCCGTATTCACCTCCCGTCCAGTCCCCGGTGCCTGATGTGCCTCCTGCTCCCCGTCCATCCTCGCGTGCCCCAACCTTCGCCGTCTCGGCTGTCTGTGCCCGGCACGCCCCTGCCCCTTCACCTCCGTCGCCTGCGCGTTTGCGGGTATCGCCGCCCCGTTCTCCTCCTTCCCCTGGTTCCCCTGCCTCGGTACCCGCACCCGTCCCTGCTCTTCCTTCGGCCGAAGGGATGGGGGGTTGCGCACCCGCTCTGGGCGACTGGTCAAGCCGCCTGTCCGGTACGGTGGGTACGAGTAGTCTGTGTTGTGCTGCATTCTATCTGCTCCCTGCTTATAGTTTAAGTCTAGCGTATGAGCCGTGGGTCGCTCTTGTTTCCAAGAGGAAGGATGTAGATCAGTGCATGTTCCTTTAACATAGTGACCTCACCACTACTAACCACTCCCCATGGTCTCTTGTATAATTGTAGCTTCCCCACCTCCAGCTCGCTCTCTAGTTCCGGTGATGACCACGGACAGCTAGGGCGTAATGTGTGTAGTGCAATTAATAAAGATATTCAGTAAAAGACTCTGCGTACAAGGGGACGTCCTTTTACAATGTCCCAACCCCTTAATAATCTTATACGTTTCGATAGATCCCCTCTCATCCTTCTAAATTCCAGTGTATACAAACCTAGTCGCTCCAGTCTTTCACATATGACAGTCCCGCCATTCCGGGCTTTCAGAAAGCCTTCGACAAGGTCCCACATAGGAGATTAGTGGGCAAAATTAGAGCACATGGTATTGGGGGTAGGGTACTGACATGGATAGAAAATTGGTTGACAGACAGAAAGCAAAGAGTGGGGATAAATGGGTCTCTTTCGGAATGGCAGGCAGTGACCAGTGGGGTACCGCAAGGTTCGGTGCTGGGACCGCAGCTATTTACAATATACATTAATGACTTAGATGAAGGGATTAAAAGTACCATTAGCAAATTTGCAGATGATACTAAGCTGGGGGGTAGTGCGAATTGTGAGGAAGATGCAATATGCTGCAGGGTGACTTGGACAGGTTGTGTGAGTGGGCGGATACATGGCAGATGCAGTTTAATGTAGATAAGTGTGAGGTTATCCACTTTGGTGGTAAGAATAGGAAGGCAGATTATTATCTCAATGGTGTCAAGTTAGGAAAAGGGGGACGTACAACGTGATCTGGGTGTCCCTAGTGCATCAGTCACTGAAATGAAGCGTGCAAGGTACAGCAGGCAGTGAAGAAAGCCAATGGCATGTTGGCCTTCATAACAAGAGGAGTTGAGTATAGGGAACAAAGAGGTCCTTCTGCAGTTATACAGGGCCCTAGTGAGACCGCACCTGGAGTACTGTGTGCAGTTTTGGTCTCCAAATTTGAGGAAGGACGTCCTTGCTATTGAGGGCGTGCAGCATAGGTTTACTAGGTTAATGCCCGGAATGGCGGGACTGTCATATGTTGAAAGACTGGAGCGATTAGGCTTGTATACACTGGAATTTAGAAGGATGAGAGGGGATCTTATCGAAACATGTAAGATTATTAAGGGGTTGGGACACGTTTCGAGGCAGGAAACATGTTCCCAATGTTGGGGGAGTCCAGAACAAGGGGCCACAGTTTAAGAATAAGTGGTCGGCCATTTAGAACAGAGATGAGGAAAAACTTTTTCAGTCAGAGAGTTGTGATCTGTGGAACTCTCTGCCTCAGAAGGCAGTGGAGGCCAATTCTCTGAATGCATTCAAGAGAGAGCTGGATAGAGCTTTTAAGGATAGCGGAGTCAGGGGGCATGGGGAGAAGGCAGGAACGGGGTACTGATTGAGAATGATCAGCCGTGATCACATTGAATGGCGGTGGCGTACAGGCTCGAAGGGCCGAATGGCCTCCTCCTGCACCTATTGACTACCCTGTACAGACAGCAGCCGTAGTCGGGATGGAACCCGGGTCTCTGGCGCTGTGAGGCAGCAGCTCTACCTGCTGCACCACTGTTGCGAGGAATGTGCCTCTTCCAAATGTGGTGCCTCTCCCAGATTCACCTCTCTAATGGGGAGTTGGACACAGAGTGCTGGAGTAACTCAGCGGGTCTGGCAGCATCTGTGTGGAGAACGTGGACAGGTACAAAGTGCTGGAGTAACTCAGCGGGTCGGGCAGCATCTCTGTGGAGAACGTGGACAGGTACAAAGTGCTGGAGTAACTCAGCGGGTCGGGCAGCATCTCTGGAGAACGTGGACAGGTACAAAGTGCTGGAGTACTCAGCAGGTCGGGCAGCATCTCTGGAGAGAAGGAATGGGTGACGTTTCGGATCGAGACCTTCCTTCAGACTGATTACTAGTTTGTTAATCCAAGGCGTCATTAAATAGAGATAAATCAGATATAATTACACCGCACCCAATGCCTAAACGCGTTGTGACATCGATCAGATAAGTTTCTGTGAGTAACAGCCCATGGGATAACTTTGGGTAAAGTCTCATTGCTAAGGCAGTCGACACTGGAAGCTTCAGTAGTGTGTGGGGCGAGAGGAGGGAGAGGAGGGATGGAGGGGAGAGGGGAGAGAGAGGAGGGAGAGAGAGGGAGAGAGAGAGAGAGAGTGGGGAGGGAGGGAAGGAGAGGGAGAGAGAGTTAAAGCTAAGGGGGAGAGAGAGAGAGAGAGAGAGAGAGAGAGAGAGAGAGAGAGAGAGAGAGAGAGAGAGAGAGAGAGAGAGAGAGAGAGAGAGAGAGAGAGAGAGAGAGAGAGAG
>NW_027604046.1:0-6970 GCF_053455715.1 Rhinoraja longicauda
TGGCCGATTTTGTGGGTGTTTTGCCGGCGGGTATCTTAGCAAGGTCGCCTCGACGACACAGAATCAAATGTTCCATAGAAACATAGAAACTTGTCAATTTTAAAGACAAGTGTTCTCCGGAGAAACTATTCGTCCTCGCCCCCTAAAGTGAATTTATTTTAACATGACTGACTGCAGGGTGTTGTGTAACTCGGTGACACGATCGCGATGCTGTGGGCAAATTAGCAACGATTTCCCAAGGGTTAACTGAGTATTCTAACTGTGCGTGTCCCAGCAAATCTCTAATGTGTACAAAAAGATTCAGGTCAGTCTTAATTACGATCGAGGTAGGTAGTGCTCATTATTTTCGGCTTTAGGAATCCCTGGACTGAGAAAGGACAGATTATTAATTCATGAATAATACATTTTTGATTTAGTCTTCATCGTTAATTTTTACAAGGAACCAGAGATTTTTAAATAATATATATTTACTTGTCACGGAAAACGATTTTCCAATTTATTCATTTGAAGAAGTACAAGTATGAAAAGATTTTTTCATTTTACCCTATTAATGCAAAGATTGAATAGTCTGCGCAGTTCGTTCCATTTTAATTCCACCGACCAGACAAACAAAAATAGTCAGTAACCTCTCTCCGACGAGAGTTTTGCACACACCTTACGTGTCCTTATCTCTGTATCTCCCCCCTCCCCTGACTCTCATTCTGAAGAAGGGTCTCGACCCGAAACTCACCCATTCCTTCTCTCCAGAAATGCTGCCGAGTTAGTCCAGCGTTTTGTGTGTCTATCTTCGGTTTAAACCAGCATCTGCAGTTCATTCCTACACAGTCCGTAATCATTTAATCCATCACCTAGGTATCAACCCTTGCATATAAGGAATGAATGCACAAAGCAAAAACCCTGCCATTTCAATATTTGCATTGAAGGCTTCCAGAGGTGCAGATAAGCAGGAACAGTATAAGAAATCTGAAGAAGGGTCTCGACCCGAAACGTCACCCATTCCTTCTCTCCTGAGATGCTGCCTGCCTGACCTGCTGAGTTACTCCAGCATTTTGTGAATAAATACCGTCGATATGCAGGAGCTCCTGGATAAATTGCAGCCAAATTTAATGGGACAAATGACCCAATTTCATACAGCACCATTCATTGATTCCACAGGTGAAAGTAAAGAACATTTAACCATCAGGAAGTCTGAGCAACGGCAAAGAAGGAGAACGCACCAGGATCATTTTCACTTTGTATCTGGTATAAATCTGCAGAAATAAAGTACATGATTGTATTTCCAAGATAATTCTTCTTCTTGGGTGAATTAAAGTGTTGCTAAGGTCTGAAGCATTTCGATGGTCTGAGGATAATTTGATCGAAGTAATCCTAATTGAAAGCAACATCATCTGGAAAAGCATGAAATACATTTAATGCAAGTGAAAATTGGGTATCTGCTTCGCTTTAAACAAAAATTGAGTGCAAGGTTCAGAAAAGTTTCAAATGAATAAAAAGAAAAAAAAAACTACAGTCCCAGCTGTCAACTTGGGACAGAGGTGAAGATTTGGATATGTGAGTTATCGCAGTGTCTGTGATGCTGAGTTGAATATTCCTTCACTGTTAATATTAACTACATAATATACTGGCAGGTTCAAGAAAGTACAGCTAAACCTAAATGAAAACCTGACACCATGCATCCTAATCAGGCCAGAGAGCAGAAAATGAGGCAATTTAGCCCATCAGTCTGTGTCAGCTCATTGCTTTAACAACCTGCCCCTCTGTTGGAATGATTACACATTTCGTGAAGTAGTGCAAATAATAATAATAATAATAATAATGCATTACATTTATATAGCGCTTTTCTAACACTCAAAGACGCTTTACAGGGTTTACTAAAACATAAAAGAAAATAAATAGATAAATGAGTAAAGGAAGAGAAAAGGAAAAAGAAGGTGAGGTAACGGTCAGTGATTGAAGGCAGTGCTGAACAGATGAGACTTCAGTGATGTTTTGAATGTGGTGAGTGAGGAGGAGTCTCTGACGGTTTGGGGTAGTGAGTTCCAGAGTGTGGGAGCAGCGATGGAGAAAGCCCTGTCCCCCCAGGATCTGAGTTTGGTCCGGATGGGGGGGGGGGGGGGGGGGGACAGGAGGTTTGCAGCAGCAGAGCGGAGGGTGTGGGTGGGAGTGTGTCTGTGGAGGAGGTCAGTCAGGTAGGATGGGGCCAGGTTATGGAGGATTTTGTACTGGGTCTCTCATCTGTCTCTCTCTGCCTCAACCACTTTACAAAATGTAGTATTCCATCTAATCCCCACAGGAGGAGCCTTCTCCTAATCTTCTTTCTCTTTAAATCAATGACCCCTGCAGGAAGTGAACTTCCACTTCATCCAATTTCTCCGAATGTTTTCACGCCAATCTGTTTAAAATAAAATCTAGTCTCTTGTGCTCCAAAGAATATAATCACACAGCTTCTACACCTTGCTCCTAACTATCGTATCCTGTCCCTGGGTTCATTTATATTCCGCACGTTTTGTAGTTTTTATAATGGTGTGCTTGAAACTGCGAAACATATCTGATAAGATGGTGATACCTTGGCTGAAAACAATGCCTCTGATAATGTAGCACATCCCCTGTCTTACATTCTAGTGTAGAGCATTGAAGATTTGAATCTTCAGACTTTTGACTTTGGGGAAAGGGCTATCAACTGTGTCAAGGTAGCACAACATAAGGATCTAAAAGACATTTAAAAGTCACTTGGACAGATGCATGGATAAGAAAGCTTTAGAGGGATACAGACTAAACACCGGCAAATGGGACTAGCTTAGATGGGACATCTTGGTCAGCATGAACGTGCTGGGCCGAAGAGCCAGTTTCCCTGCTCCATGACTCTATCTCCATTTAGAGTCATAGATTCATAGAGTGATACAGTGTGGAAACTGTATTGGGCCATTCGGCCCAACTCGCCCACACCAGCCAACAATATCCCAGCTATACTAGTCCCACTTGCCTGCGCTTGGTCCATATCCCTCCAAACCTGTCCTATCCATGTACCTGTCTAATTGTTTCTTAAACGATGGGATAGTCCCAGCCTCAACTACCTCCTCTGGCAGCTTGTTCCATACACCCACTACGCTTTGTGTGAAAAAGTTACCCCTCGGATTCCTATTAAATCTTTTCCCCTTCACCTTGAACCTATGTCCTCTGGTCCTCTATTCTCCTACTCTGGGAAAAGACTCTGTGCATCTATCCGATCTATTCCTCTCATGATTTTGTATACCTCTATAAGATCTCCCCTCATCCTCCTGTGCTCCATGGAATAATAATAATAATAATAATAATAATGCATTACATTTATATAGCGCTTTTCAAACACTCAAAGACGCTTTACAGGGATTTCTAGAACATAGAGAAGTGAATAAATAGATAAATAAGTAAACGAACAGAGAAAGGAGACAGAAGGTGAGGTGATCTTCAGTGGTTGAAGGCAGTGCTGAAGAGGTGAGACTTCAGTGATGTTTTGAATGTGGTGAGTGAGGAGGAGTCTCTGACGGTTTGGGGTAGTGAGTTCCATAGGGTGGGAGCAGCGATGGAGAAAGCCCTGTCCCCCCAGGATCTGAGTTTGGTCCGGATGGGGGGGGACAGGAGATTGGCAGCAGCAGAGCGGAGGGTGCAGGTGGGAGTGTGCCTGTGGAGGAGGTCAGTCAGGTAGGATGGGGCCAGGTTATGGAGGGCTTTGTAGGTCATGAGGAGGATTTTGTATTGGATTCTCTGGGGGATGGGGAGCCAGTGGAGTTTGTAAAGGACGGGGGTGATATGGTCACGGATCGGGGAGTGGGTGAGTAGACGGGCAGCGGAGTTTTGAATGTATTGAAGTTTACTGATGATTTTTGAGGGTGAGCCATAGAGGAGGCTGTTGCAGTAGTCCAGACGGGAGGTGATGAAGGCGTGGATGAGGGTTTCTGCAGCTGTGAAGGAGAGGGATGGACGGAGACGGGCAATGTTTTTGAGGTGGAAGAAGGCTGTCTTTGTGATGTGTTTGATGTGTTTGCCTACTCAACCTCTCCCTATAGCTCACACCCTCAAGTCCTGGCAACATCCTCGTAAATCTTTTCTGAACCCTTTCAAGCTTGACAATATCTTTCCTATAACATGGTGCCCAGAACTGAACACAATATTCTAAATGCCTTCTCACCAACGTCTTGTACAACTGCGACATGACCTCCCAACTTCTATACTCAAAACTCTGACTGATGAAGGCCAAAGTGTCAAAAGCCTTTTTGACCACCTTATCTACCTGCAATTCGACCTTCAAGGAACCATGCACCTGTGCTCCTAGATCCCTCTACTCTGCAACACTACCCAGAGGCGACCATTTACTGTGTAGGTACTGCCTTTGTTCAATGTCCCAAAATGCAACACCTCACACTTCTCTGTATTAAATTCCATCAACTATTCCTCCGCCCACCTGGCCAATCGATTCAGATCCTGCTGCAATCGTTCACAATGATCTTCACTATCTGCAAAACCACTCACTCTTGTAGCATCAGCAAACTTGCCAATCTTGCCCTGTATGTTCTCATCCAAATCATTGATGTAGATGACAAACAGTAACGGGCCCAGCACCGAACCGTGAGGCACACCACTTGTCACAGCCATCCAGTCTGAGAAGCAACCTTCCACCATCACCCCCTGCTTCCTTCCATGGAGCCAATTTGCTATCCATTCAGCTATCCTTCCTTGGGACCACCCATGCGATCTAACCTTCCAGAGCAGTCTTCCATGCGGAACCTTGTCGAACGCCTTACTGAAGTTCATGTACACAACATCTACAGCTCTGCCCTCATCAATCTTTTTGGTCACGTCTTCAAAAAAATCAATCAGATTTGTGAGACACGACCTCTCATGTACAAAACCATGATGACTATCCCTCATCAGCCCTTGCCCATCCAAATGCCTGTATATCCTATCCCTCAGATTTATAAAGGAATCATTTTAGTCAAGGAGCTTATTTGAACAAAGAATCGAATATAATAAATCAAATTCGCATTAGTTTTTACATAACCATTGCACGACAAGTTATCATTAAAGATATATGCAAAAAAATCCATTGAAGTAAAAATAGCAGGATTATGTAAATTACATTCCAGAATCCTTGCAGGAATCTGTGTTTGAAAGATTAGCAATAATGCGTTAAAACTGTAACACAATTTATGCTCCTTTTGATAGGGTTCCCTGATGGGAATAATGAATAAAGGCCTAAAGTTCCTTTGTTTGCTATTGTAATGAAAATATAATTTTCAAAGATCCTTGTTTCAGGTTAATAAGGGTGACTGAAAGATTCACATGCCACGAGTGTTAAGAATGTAAGCAGGCGATCCACCTCTGTTACAGCCTCCCTGCTGAGGCAAAGTCACCTTATTCAGTGCTTCCCCACGTCCAAATAGCTGATGTATTGTCACAATGGTAGTTGCTGACAGTCTCAAACTCCCCACTCCTCCTGCACTCTGCGGCCAATATTTTTTCCCCCCTTCTTTCTTCCTGCTTGAATATTGTTATCAATGGTATGTGTAGGAAGGAACTGCAGATGCTGGTTAAAACTGAAGATAGACACAAAAAGCTGGAGTAACTCAGCGGGACAGGCAGGCAGCATCTCTGGAGAGTAGGAATGGGTGACGTTTCAGGTCGAGACCCTTCTTCAGCTTTTTGCATCCATTTTCGTTATCAATGGCATGTTTGGATGAAAAATACCTTGTCATTTCTCACCCCTCTGCTCTGACTGCTTCAATGTTAAAAATTCATCCTTATTATTTAATGCAAACATAACAGATTACATTTGAAGTAAAATACTAACGTTTTTCATGTGAATCCATGTGTGTAGGAAGCCAAATTACTTCATTCTTAATCACCTTTTTCAAGGCCTTTCATAAGTTGACCTGTTCCATGTGTTTGTAGAAACAGAAACTCCCAGAGCAGCAGTGAAAAACCACAGAATCATTCTGCTGTCCTTTAGTGTCACAGAGTTATACAGCACAGAAATAGACCCTTCAGCCCAGTTTGTCTATGCTGTCCACGTCGCTGCCTTGGGCTTGTCTCATTTGCTGCGTCTAGATCGCTCGGCTCTTAACCTTGCCCACCCATGATCCTGTCCCAATGTCTTTTAAACATTGCAATTGTACCTGCCTCTACTTTACATTCATTATGATATCAGAGTTCTGAAAACCTGGCTCAGGCTTCACAACAGGTGATCGAATGGGTTTCCTCTGATTTTCCGAAGATGTGGAGTCAGCAGATTAATTGGCCACTGCAAATTGTCCCGGTGACTAGGTGTATGATAGAATCTGTGGGGAGTTAAATGTGACGAGAACAAGAATGTTATGAGTGTAATTGGAGATATGTGGTCAGCATGGATTAAATGGCCCAAAATGTGCTCTAAAGCTATAATTTATTAATAACAATACACTTTCAAGCATATTATTTATTGTGCAACTGCTGCAAAAATTGATAAAAGCAAAGGTTAGCTTGAGAATATTGTGTGGCAATGTTAGCCAGTATCTGAGAGAAATGTGAGGTGGGACACAGTTAATCTTCTTTCACTTGCTGACTAACCAGTTGTACATCCCAAACATCATTCCAGATTTTATGTGGAATACAATGAAGAAAATGTATTTTTATTTTTGTTCAGAAGTTGACAAAAAAGCTGGAGTAACTCAGCGAGTCAGACAGCACCTCTGGAGAAAAGGAATAGGTGACTTTTCGGGACGAGACCCTATACATCTATTCCTTTTCTCCAGAGATGCTGCCTGACTCACTGCGTTACTCCAGCTTTTTGTGTCTATCTTCAGTTTAAACCAGCATCTGCTGTTCCTTCCTACACATTTTTTTTTTTTCATGGTCTTTCAAAGAATGTTGGTGACTCTGGACAGGCCAACATTTGGCACCTGAAAATTAATTATTTCGTTTTAGTTTAGTTTTAGAGATACAGTGTGGAAACAGG
>NW_027604047.1:5000-6959 GCF_053455715.1 Rhinoraja longicauda
ACATAGGAGATTGGGGTACAAACTTAAAGCACACGGTGTTGGGAGTTCAGTGTTGAGGTGGATAGAGAAAATTGGTTGGCGGACAGGAAAAACAAAGAGTAGGAATAAACGGGTCCTTTTCGGAATGGCAGGCAGTGACTAGTGGGGTACCGCAAGGCTCAGTGCTGGGACCCCAGCTATTTACAATATATATTAATGATTTGGACGAGGGAATTGAATGCAAGTTTGCGGATGACACGAAGCTGTGTGGCAGTGTTAGTTGCGAGGGGGATGCTAGAGGCTGCAGAGTGACTTGGATAGATTAGGCGAGTGGGCAAATGCATGACAGGTGCAATATAATTGGATAAATGTGAGGTTATCCACTTTGGCGGCAAGAACAGGAAAGCAGAGTATTACCTGAATGGTGACCGATTGGGAGAAGGGAGATGCAACGTGACCTGGGTGTCATGGTGCACCAGTCATTGAAAGCAAGCGTGCAGGTGCAGCAGGCAGTGAGAAAGCGAATGGTATGTTGGCATTCATAGCAAGAGGATTTGAGTTTAGGAGCAGGGAGGTTCTGCTGCAGTTGTACAAGGCTTGGTGAGACCGCACCTGGAGTGTTGTGTGCAGTTTTGGTCTCCTAACCTGAGGAAAGACGTTCTTGCCTTAGAGGGAGTACAGAGAAGGTTCACCAGATTGATCCCTGGGATGGTGGGACTTTCATATGAGGAAAGAGTGGATAGACTGGGCTTGTACTCGCTGGAATTTAGAAGACTGAGGGGGGATCTTATAGAAACATATAAAATTCTTAAGGGGTTGGAGAAGCTAGATGCGGGAAGATTGTTCCCGATGTTGGGGGAGTCCAGAACCAGGGGTCAATAGACAATAGACAATAGGTGCAGGAGGAGGCCATTCAGCCCTTCGAGCCAGCACCGCCATTCAATGCGATCATGGCTGATCACTCTCAATCAGTACCCCGTTCCTGCCTTCTCCCCATACCCCCTCACTCCGCTATCCTTAAGAGCTCTATCCAGCTCTCTCTTGAAAGCATCCAACGAACTGGCCTCCACTGCCTTCTGAGACAGAGAATTCCACACCTTCACCACTCTCTGACTGAAAAAGTTCTTCCTCATCTCCGTTCTAAATGGCCGACCCCTTATTATTAAACTGTGGCCCCTTGTTCTGGACTCCCCCAACATTGGGAACATGTTATCTGCCTCTAATGTGTCCAATCCCCTATTATCTTATATGTTTCAATAAGATCCCCCCTCATCCTTCTAAATTCCAGTGTATACAAGCCCAATCGCTCCAGCCTTTCAACATACGACAGTCCCGCCATTCCGGGAATTAACCTAGTGAACCTACGCTGCACGCCCTCCATAGCAAGAATATCCTTCCTCAAATTTGGAGACCAAAACTGCACACAGTACTCCAGGTGCGGTCTCACTAGGGCCCGGTACAACTGTAGAAGGACCCTCTTTGCTCCTATACTCAACTCCTCTTGTTATGAAGGCCAACATTCCATTGGCTTTCTTCACTGCCTGCTGTACCTGCATGCTTCCTTCAGTGACTGATGCACTAGGACACCCAGATCTCGTTGAACTCCCCCTCCTCCTAACTTGACACCATTCAGATAATAATCTGCCTTTCTATTCTTACTTCCAAAGTGAATAACCTCACACTTATCTACATTAACTGCATCTGCCATGTATCCGCCCACTCACACAACCTGTCCAAGTCACAGCTTAAGGATAAGGGGGAAGTCTTTTAGGACCGATATGAGAAAACATTTCCTCAAACAGAGAGTGGTGAGTCTGTGGAACTCTCTGCCACAGAAGGTAGTTGAGGCCAGTTCATTGGCTATATTAAGAGGGAGTTAGATGTGGCCCTTTTTGCTAAAGGGATCAGGGGGTTATGGAGAGAAGGCAGGTACAGGCTACTGAGCTGGATGATCAGCCATGATCATATTGTATGGCGGTG
>NW_027604048.1:0-6954 GCF_053455715.1 Rhinoraja longicauda
CCGAGATGCCTATCTACGGTAATCTCATTCACCTGTATTTGTCCCAGATCCGTCCATTTCCATCCGAAACAAACGGCTGTCCAAATGCTGTTTATTTGCTGAGATGGTATCTGTCCCCACCGTCTCAAAAGAAAAGATTGCTCCATCGTTGAAGTCAGAATTCCCTTAAATCTCTCCCCTTTCGATTAAACGTACGTTCTCTGGGTTTAGATTCTCCCAGCCTGGGAAATAACTGTGACCATCTACTCAATCCTGCTGTAGCTGACATAATTTTAGAAGCCTCAGTAAGGTGGTCCATCTGCATTCATGCTCCAATGAGATCAATCCCACCTGATCAAATCTGTCCTCAAACTAACTCTGTCCATTCCAGAAAACATCCTGGTGAATCTGTTCCGCACTGCCTCTGGCAATAGGACATTATTTGTATAATATGGTGACCAGAACTACACAAAAGGGCCTCGCAGATATTTGAAGTACAACCGAGGAGAGCGCTGCACTTGGAGGAGCAGTTAAGTCTTGATTATTCTTTATTTGGATGATCAGCTGTAGTGCAAGTTTATTCACAATCAGACGCACATGGGAGGTGAAACCATCAGTGAGTTCAGAAGTGTCAGTACCGATGACCTGGAACCGAGGCAGAAAGGTGAATTAACTGTAGAGCAGAGGGATCTAGGACGACAGGTACATGGTGTTTTGAATGTAGCGTCACAGGTTGATTGTGTGGTCAAAAAGACTTTTGTAACATTGGCCGTCTTCAGTCATAGCATTGTGTATAGATATACGGAGGTTATGTTGTCGTTGTGTAAGACGTTGGTGAGGCCGCATTTGGAATATTGTGTTCTGTTGTGTGCACCATGATACAGGAAAGATGGTGTCAATCTGGAAAGGTGATAGATGAGATTTACGAGGATGTTACCAGGAACAGTGGGCCTGATCTGGAGGGACAGGTTCAGCAGGCTGGTACTATATCCCTTGGTGCATATAGGCTAGTACTATATCCCTTGGTGCATATAAGCTCGTACTATATCCCTTGGTGCATATAGGCTAGTACTATATCCCTTGCTGCAGGAGGATGAGGGATGATCTTCTACAGCTGGACAATATAATGAGAGGAATAGATCTGGTAGATGCACAGAGAAGGGGAATCAAGAACCAGGGGGGCTAGGTTTAAGATGAGGGGAGGAATTTAATCGGAACCTGAGGGGTATTTTTCACACAAAGGGTGGGGGGGGGTGTGCAACGAACTGCCAGAGGAGGTAGTTTAGCCCTGTACTCATAGAGTCATAGAGTGATATGGTGTGGAATCAGGCACTTCGGCCCAACTTGCCCACACCAGCCAACAGGCCCCATCTACATTAGTTCCACCTGTCTGCATTTGGTCCATATCCCACCAAACCTGTCCTATTCATGTACCCAACCTATCTAACTGTTTCACAAATATTGGGATAGCCCCTGCCTCAAATACCTCCTCAGGCAGTTTGTTCCATACATCCACCACCCATTGTGTGAAAAGGTTACCCCTCAGATTCCTATTCAATCATTTTCCGTTCAACTTAAACGTATGTCCTCTGGACCTCGATTCTCCTACTCAGGGCAGGAGAAGCTGAGCATCTACCCGATATATTCCTTTCATGATCTAAAACACGTCTATGAGATTACCCCTTATCCTCCTGCGCTCCAAGAAGACCAAGCCCAGCCAATTGATTATGTCTTCAAACTAACGCTGTCCATTCCAGATAACATCCTGGTGAATCTGTTCCGCACTGTCTCTGGCAACAGGACATCATATCTATAATATGATGACCAGAACTACACAAAAAGGCCTTGCAGATATTTGAAGTACAACTGAGGAGAGCACTGGAACTTGGAAGAGCAGTTAAGTCTTGATTTTTCTGTATTTGGGTGATCATTTGTAGTGTAAGTGTGTTCAGAATCAGACGCAGATGGGAAGTGAAACCACCAGTGAGTTCAGAGGTGTCCGTACCAATCAGGATGGGACAAATGTTGTCAAAGGTGGTGAAAATATATTTGAGCAGCATGCGATGGAACTGAGTAGCTGGTTGTTACAGTATGTGAGATGTCCTTGGAATGGATGATACAAAGAACATACCTGTGTGTGACGTCAGTGTGGTCAGTGATGGGTCTGGATAAGCAGTGACATTATCAGTGTGGTCAACGATGGGTCCGGATAAGCAGTGACATTATCAGTGTGGTCAGTGATAGGTCCGGATAAGCAGTGACATTATCAGTGTGGTCAATGATGGATCCGTATAAGCAGTGACATTATCAGTGTTGTCAGTGATGGGTCTGGATAAGCAGTGACATTATCAGTGTGGTCAGTGATGGGTCTGGATAAGCAGTGACATTATCAGTGTGGTCAGTGATGGGTCTGGATAAGCAGTGACATTATCAGTGTGGTCAGTGATGGGTCTGGATAAGCAGTGACATTATCAGTGTGGTCAGTGATGGGTCTGGATAAGCAGTGACATTATCAGTGTGGTCAGTGATGGGTCTGGATAAGCAGTGACATTATCAGTGTGGTCAGTGATAGGTCTGGATAAGCAGTGACATTATCAGTGTGGTCAGTGATGGGTCTGGATAAGCAGTGACATTATCAGTGTGGTCAGTGATAGGTCTGGATAAGCAGTGACATTATCAGTAATTAATCTAATCTCCAATGAGCTCTCACTGCATCTTCCTGTTCTATCCGCATTGGCAGGTGCAGACATATTTATTTGTTATTTTCATTTTAATAGGCAGTGGTTAAAATGAGTAAATAACATTCTCCGGCATACAAGTGATAGAGTAACACATAATGCGTCTCCCAACACTCCTCACTCTCTCTGCCTCTCTCCCTCCCCCTCCGCCCATTCACTCTCCCCACATACTAATCCCCCCTCTTGCTCACCAATTTTCCGACCCTCTGACTTCCCACCTCCTCCCCTCTCTCCACACACCTCCCCACTATCTCCCCACACTCCTCTCTGTCCTGCCACACTCCTCTAATCTCTCTCCCCACACTGCTCCCCCTCTCTCTCCGCACCTCCTCTCTCCCCACTCTCCTCTCACTCTCCATCCCCACACTCCGTCTTTCTCCCCACACACTCACTACTCCTCCCCCTCTGTCTCCCCACACTCCTCCCCCTCTCTCTCTCTCCCCACATTCCTCCCCATCTCTCTCCCCACGCACACCCCCCTCTCTGCCCATACTCATTCCCCTCTCTCTCCCCACACCCCCTCTATCTCTCCCAATACTCCACCACCCTCCAGTCACTCATATCCCTCTCTCTCCCCTCCTCCCTGTCCCCATCCTTCCACTCTTTCCATACCATCCTTCCTCCCTCTCTCTCACACTCCTCCCTCCCCTCCCCGAAAACCTCTTTCCCCACACTCCTCCCCGTCATTTAACCCACACTCCCCCTCTCTCCCACCACACTCCCCCTCGCTCTCCACATTCATCCTATCTTCTCTCTCTTCCCACAGTATTGAATTCCTCTCCCCACACCCCCTCTCTTCCCATCCTCCATTCCCACACCCCTCCTCCTTTCTCTCCACTCCTCCCCTTTCTCTCCCCACACACCTTCCTCTCTCCCCACTCACCTCCCTTACTCTCCACACTCCTTCCCTCTTCCTCTCCACAATCCTCACTCTCCCTCTCTCTCTCTCCGGATAAGCAGTGACAATATCAGTGTGGTCAGTGATGGGTCTGGATAAGCAGTGATATTATCAGTGTGGTCAGTGATGGGTCTGGATAAGCAGTGACATTATCAGTGTGGTCAGTGATGGGTCTGGATAAGCAGTGACATTATCAGTGTGGTCAGTGATGGGTCTGGATAAGCAGTGACATTATCAGTGTGGTCAGTGATGTGTCTGGATAAGCAGTGACCTCCCCCCCATTTCTCCCCCTCCTGCTCTCCCCACGTCGCTCAATATTTGCCCACGTCTTCTCTCCCCGTCACATTGCTCCCTCCCCTCCACCTCTCCCCATCGCTCCGCGATCTCTCCCCACAATCCTCCTCCTTTCCACTCCTCCCCTTTCACCTCCCACACACCTCCCTTTCCGTCCACACTCCTCCCCTCTTTCTCCCACACTCCTCTCTCTCTCTCTCTGGATAAGCAGTGACATTATAAGTGTGGTCAGTGATGGGTCTGGATAAGCAGTGACATTATCAGTGTGGTCAGTGCTGGATGTGGATAAGCAGTGACATTATCAGTGTGGTCAGTGATGTGTCTGGATAAGCAGTGACATTATCAGTGTGGTCAGTGATGTGTCTGGATAAGCAGTGACATTATCAGTGTGGTCAGTGATGGGTCTGGATAAGCAGTGACATTATCAGTGTGGTCAGTGATGGGTGTGGATAAGCAGTGACATTATCAGTGTGGTCAGTGATGGGTGTGGATAAGCAGTGACATTATCAGTGTGGTCAGTGCTGGATGTGGATAAGCAGTGACATTATCAGTGTGGTCAGTGATGTGTCTGGATAAGCAGTGACATTATCAGTGTGGTCAGTGATGGGTCTGGATAAGCAGTGACATGATCACATTAAATCTGACCCCGATGTTTTACATTTGATACGATGTAAAATAAAGGATCCTTTCTTTTTTTCAATCAGATTTTATTGATTTTTCACAGAGATATATACAAAACAGTACATCATCGACATAAATAAAATAAAATAAGAAAAACATCAAAAATGAATAAATAAATAAAGGTGATAGATAAATAAATAAATGCATATGCATAAGACAGTGTGGTACACTTACTAAATAAAATATTAAAAAGTAACGATTGTTATCTAGAGGTATTTCAATATTCGCACAAACATACCATCTAGTTCTATATAACACAATCTTCCAATATCTAGCTCGGCATTTATCTAGTTGGTATCATGGCTCAAATAAACGATCCATTTTTCCCAGATCCTCTCAAAGAATCCCTTCTTTTTAATTCAAATGTTCGATTCTAAAGGGTCAACTCAAGTTCAATATCCATAATTAACCTAAACTTTAATGAGAACTAACTCCATTTTGCTGCTCGATCCACGCTGGTAAACACGGCAGCTGAAGATGCATTAACTTGTTATTTTCTTCTTAATTAACACAGGTTAGAAATGGTAATGAACTCTCTCCGGCATACATTTGAAAGAATAATACACAACGCTGAAAATTAAAATGTATCTTCAGATCTGAGAAAGGGGGAGTTGAGTAACTGCCCTCTTCCCTCCGCCCAGTGGGAATATTAATTCCAGGCGGTGAACACTACCTGTGGGTCTGTTCAATCTGCAGTTTATTTTGTAGTGAACTACTTCAGACCAGTCGACAGGTAGATGTGAATTCAAACCCACAGGCCAGACAACAAGGTCGTTCTGAGAGTAAATGACCAACTCATCCGTCTGGGCTGTCTACACAGCGGTACAGAGAAAGCTGCCACACACGCAGAATTTATTTGTGTGCTTATTTATCAAGTAGTTCAAGCGAGAAAATCACCCGTCGTGCAGTGCAAACCTGGCACTCGTAGACACTGAAATAAACACTTCAATGATCAAGGACTATTATAAAAATGACCAATGTATATGACAGGCAATTGTGTTATGTTTTTTGCATCTTTGAGCAATGTGGACACCTGCTGATGTTTAATTCCTCTGATTTCAAGGCTACAGTTTAGCGGTAACCTAATATCCAAGAACATAAATGTGTATAGTAAAAGCTTATTTAGGTATGTCAAGAGTTTAAAAAATGGTAAGATAAATGTGGGTCCCTTGAAGACAGAAGCAGGCGAATTTATCAAGGAAACAAGGAAATGGCAGACAAGCTGACCAGGTACATTGGATCTGTCTTTACTAAGGAAGACACAATCAATCTCCCAGATGTACTAGTGGACGGAGGTCTTAGGGTGACGGACGAACTGAAGGAAATTCACATTAGGCAGGAAATGGTGTTGGGCTAGACTGATGGGACTGAAGGCTGATAAATCCCCAGGGCCTGATGGTCTACATCACAGGGTACTTAAGGAAGTGGCTCTAGAAATCGTGGACGAATTGGTGATCATTTTCCAATGTTCTATATATTCAGGAGCAGTTCCCGTGGATTGGACGGTAGCTAATGTTATTCCACTTTTTAAGAAAGGAGGGAGACAGAAAATGGGAAACATAGAAAATAGGTGCAGGAGGAGGCCATTCGGCCCCTTCGAGCCTGCACCACCATTCAATATGATTATGGCTGATCATCCAGCTCAGTAACCTCTACCTGCCTTCTCTCCATACCCCCTGATCCCTTTAGCCACAAGGGCCACTTCTAACTCCCTCTTAAACATAGCCAATGAACTGGCCTCAACTACCTTCTGTTTATAGAGAATTCCACAGACTCACCACTCTCTGTGTGAAGAAATGTTTTCTCATCTCGGTCCTAAAAGACTTCCCCCCTTATCCTTAAGCTGTGACCCCTGGTTCTGAACTTCCACAAAATCGGGAACAATCTTCCCGCATCTAGCCTGTCCAACCCCTTAAGAATTTTATGTTTCTATAAGATCCCCCCTTCAGTCTTCTAAATTCCAGCGAGTATAAGCCTAGTCGATCCAGTCTTTCTTCATATGAAAGTCCTGCCATCCCAGGGATCAATCTGGTTGAACCTTCTCTGTACTCCCTCTCTAAGGCTGCGAATGTCTTTCCTCAGATTAGGAGACCAAAATTTCAGCAATCTCACCAATGCCCTGTACAACTGCAGCAGAACCTCCCTGCTCCTATACTCAAATCCTCGCGCAATGAATGCCAACATACCATTCGCTTCCTTCACTGCCTGCTGCACCTGCATGCCTACTTTCAATGACTGGTGTACCACGACACCCAGGTCTCGTTGCACCCCCCCTTTTCCCTCTGATCTCCCTCTCTCACACATTCTCTCCATCCACCACAAAACTCAACACATCAAGTAATGAATTGTTAAAATCTTTTAATA
>NW_027604049.1:0-6943 GCF_053455715.1 Rhinoraja longicauda
GATGGGGTGAGGGGAGGGTGTCGGGGTTTGTTTGGGAGGGGGTCAGGGTGGGGTTGGGGGTCAGGGTGGGGGTGAGGGGATCAGGGTGGGGGGGTCAGGGTGGGGTTGGGGTGAGGGAGGGGGGTGAGGGGAGGGGTCAGGGTGGGGGGAGCGAGTCAGGGAGGGGGGGAGGGGGGTCAGGGGTGGGGTTGGGGGTCAGGGTGGGGTTGGGGGTCAGGGTGAGGGGTCAGGGTGGGGTTGGGGGTCAGGGTGGGGGTGAGGGTGAGAGGGTCAGGGTGGGGTTGGGGGTCAGGGTGGGGTTGGGGGTCAGGGTGGGGGTTCGGGGTGCAGGGTGGGGGGTGAAGGGGTCAGGGTAGGGGTTCGGGGGTTCAGGGTGGGCATGCTATTCTCTCCCTCCTCCAGCTCGGCCTGCAGGCGGATGTTGACGTGATTGACCAAGTGGGAGAAGAGGGCCAGTGTGAAGGCGATGGCCGCGCTGTACTGCTTCATACCTGCAGCGTAGAGAGGTCAGTGGGGACCTGCCCCCGGGTAACAACCCCCCCCCACCGACAACGGGGGGAAAACTACCTCACCCCAACCCACCCCACAACCCCCCTCTCCCACTACCCCACCCCACCCCCTTCACCCCCATCCCACATCCCCCCCCCCGACAACGGGGTTAAACTCACTCACCCCCAACCCCCCACACCCCCGGCACCTTGTAAACACCCCACCCCAATCCCCCACTCACCCCCACCCCACCCACTCTACACACCACCCCAACCCCCCCACTCCCCCCAACCCACACCCTCACCACCCCAACCCCTCCCCCCCCCGTGCTGGGTAAAGACCCCCCCCCCACCCCTCCTCTCCCCCCTACCCCTTCCCCCCCCACCCCTACCCCCACACCCCTCCCCCCCACCCCTACCCCCCCCCCACCCCTAACCCCCCCCACCCCTCCCCTTCCCTTTCCCATGCCAGGAGCGCCCCCTACCTGTCTTCTTGAGGCTGTGCATGCTCATGAGGCAGATGAGGAGCATGTGGAAGACCAGCAGGTCGGGCAGGAAGCCGTGTCCTCGCTCGTCCTCCTCCTCCTCCTCCTCCTCCTCCTCCTCACTGCAGCCGCTCGGGCTGGCCGGCGATGGCAGGTAGAAGAGGCACAGGTTGAAATCCTCCAGCACAGACTGGCAGATGGATGTCACCTCCACCTCCGACGTGCTGGAGAGAGAGAGAAGCAGCGGGAAGATTCAGACCCACCAGATCACCAAATCACAACAGGTGGCAAAACATCCTCCCTTTATTATACAATTACATTTGTTCAATTACTTACACCACAAGTAAAATAACTCCCCTCACCACAACACAAAGAATGCCAAGTATTCCTGCAACTAAACATCACACCACCATGTTAGAATGTGCTGGAAGGAACTGTAGATGCTGGTTTACACCAAAGATAGACACAGAGTGCTGGAGTAACTCAGCGGGACAGGCAGCATCTCTGGAGAGAAGGAATGGGTGACGTTTCAGGTCTGAAGGAGGGTTTCGACCCGAAACATCAACCATACCGTCTCTCCAGTCCCGCTGAGTTGCGCCGGCATTGCGTGTCTATCTACGATATTACAATCCTGACCCAGGATACAGTCCACAGTGATCGGTCCCAGAACCCTCCAGGGCACTGTGCACAGCGCCTGCTCCATCTCAAGGGACAGTCGGGCACGGATGTAACCCCGGAAAAGGGGCAGGCAGTGGGCTCGGGTAGAGCCCTCCTCTGCCTGGGTAGTACCTACACAGAATGACCTGACAGAGGTTTCGTTTAGAGATACAGCACGAAAAGAGGCCTTTCGGCCCACCGTGTCCGCACCGACCAGCGATCCCTGTGCACTAGCACTACCCTACACACCAGGGACAATTTACAATCTTTTTACCAAAACAAATTACACGCCTGTACGTCTATGGAGTGTGGGGGGAAGCTGGTGCTCCCAGAGAAATCCCAAGAGGTCACGGGGAGAACGTTCAAACTCCGTACAGACAGCACCCGTGGTCTCTGGTGCTGTGAGGCAGCAATTCTACCGCTGCACCACCGTGCCGTAGAGACAGGTATAATTACCACATTTAAAATACTCTTGGACAGACACATGGATGTTAAAGGTTTGGAGGGATGTAGGACAAAGGGCGTGTTTCCCTGTTGGATGTCTGTGACTCGAAACATTTATTTTTAGTTCACGTTAGTTTAGAGATACAGCGTGGAAACACGCCCTTCGGCCCACCGAGTCCACAACGGCCAGAGACATTACCTCACACACACTAGGGACAGTTTTACATTTGTACATGACAATTAACTTCCAAAATTGCACGTCTTTGGAGTGTGGGAGGAAACTGAAGATCTTGGAGAAAACCCACGCAGGTCACAGGGAGAAGGTACAAACTCTGTATGGACCCGTGGTCAGGATGGATGCCAGGTCTCTGGCGCTGTGAGGCAGCAGCTCTACCCTTTTAAATTCCCTGCAGTCTGTGAGCTCCAGGTCACCTTCAGCAACAGACTGGTCAATAGTCAATAGTGGTTTATTAGTCACAGACACATAAATGTGTAGTGAAATGAAACATTACCCACAGTTGAAACACTAAGACCAATAAGAATAATCAATAAAAATGCAATAACAAATACAATCATACACTAACACCAAACAAAAGAAACATCCATCACAGTGAGTCTCCTCCAGTCCCTCCTCACTGTGATGGAAGGCCACAATGTCTTTTCTCTTCCCCTGCCGTCTTCTCCCGCGGTTAGGCTGTTGAACTTGCCACGTCGGGGCTCCCGACATTGGAGCGCCCGCTGGGCGGTGAAAGGTCCACGGCCTACTCCAGGCCACGCCGGACGGTGAAAGGTCTACGGCGGGCCGACCCAAGCCCCGCGATTCGGGGCGGGCGAACACGCTGCCTCTGCCACTGCCGGTGCTCCCGATGTCGGCCCCCACCCAGGGGCCTGCGGGCTTCCGACATCCACGCAGCCCACGCCGGAGCCTCCGGAGACTTGTCGCAGCCGCTCCCGCAGCATCAGCCAGCGCCGCAGGTGGTGAGTCCGGGCTGTGGGCCCCAGGTGGTCCCAGGTGCATGCCCGGTGGTAGGTGGAGCCCGCCGGTCCCAGGTGCATGGCCGGTGGTAGGTGGAGCCCGCCGGTCCCAGGTGCATGGCCGGTGGTAGGTGGAGCCCGCCGGTCCCAGGTGCATGGCCGGTGGTAGGTGGAGCCCGCCGGTCCCAGGTGCATGGCCGGTGGTAGGTGGAGCCCGCCGGTCCCAGGTGCATGGCCGGTGGTAGGTGGAGCCCGCCGGTCCCAGGTGCATGGCCGGTGGTAGGTGGAGCCCGCCGGTCCCAGGTGCATGGCCGGTGGTAGGTGGAGCCCGCCGGTCCCAGGTGCATGGCCGGTGGTAGGTGGAGCCCGCCGGTCCCAGGTGCATGGCCGGTGGTAGGTGGAGCCCCAGGTGGTCCCAGGTGCATGGCCGGTGGTAGGTGGAGCCCGCCGGTCCCAGGTGCATGGCCGGTGGTAGGTGGAGCCCGCCGGTCCCAGGTGCATGGCTGGTGGTAGGTGGAGCCCGCCGGTCCCAGGTGCATGGCCGGTGGTAGGTGGAGCCCGCCGGTCCCAGGTGCATGGCCGGTGGTAGGTGGAGCCCGCCGGTCCCAGGTGCATGGCCGGTGGTAGGTGGAGCCCGCCGGTCCCAGGTGCATGGCCGGTGGTAGGTGGAGCCCGCCGGTCCCAGGTGCATGGCCGGTGGTAGGTGGAGCCCGCCGGTCCCAGGTGCATGGCCGGTGGTAGGTGGAGCCCGCCGGTCCCAGGTGCATGGCCGGTGGTAGGTGGAGCCCGCCGGTCCCAGGTGCATGGCCGGTGGTAGGTGGAGCCCGCCGGTCCCAGGTGCATGGCCGGTGGTAGGTGGAGCCTGCCGGTCCCAGGTGCATGGCCGGTGGTAGGTGGAGCCCCAGGTGGTCCCAGCTGCATGGCCGGTGGTAGGTGGAGCCCGCCGGTCCCAGGTGCATGGCCGGTGGTAGGTGGAGCCCGCCGGTCCCAGGTGCATGGCCGGTGGTAGGTGGAGCCCGCCGGTCCCAGGTGCATGGCCGGTGGTAGGTGGAGCCCGCCGGTCCCAGGTGCATGGCCGGTGGTAGGTGGAGCCCCAGGTGGTCCCAGGTGCATGGCCGGTGGTAGGTGGAGCCCGCCGGTCCCAGGTGCATGGCCGGTGGTAGGTGGAGCCCGCCGGTCCCAGGTGCATGGCCGGTGGTAGGTGGAGCCCGCCGGTCCCAGGTGCATGGCCGGTGGTAGGTGGAGCCCGCCGGTCCCAGGTGCATGGCCGGTGGTAGGTGGAGCCCGCCGGTCCCAGGTGCATGGCCGGTGGTAGGTGGAGCCCGCTGGTCCCAGGTGCATGGCCGGTGGTAGGTGGAGCCCGCCGGTCCCAGGTGCATGGCCGGTGGTAGGTGGGCCCCAGGTGGTCCCAGGTGCATGGCCGGTGGTAGGTGGAGCCCGCTGGTCCCAGGTGCATGGCCGGTGGTAGGTGGAGCCCGCCGGTCCCAGGTGCATGGCCGGTGGTAGGTGGAGCCCGCCCGTCCCAGGTGCATGGCCGGTGGTAGCTGGGCCCCAGGTGGTCCCAGGTGCATGGCCGGTGGTAGGTGGAGCCCGCCGGTCCCAGGTGCATGGCCGGTGGTAGGTGGAGCCCGCCGGTCCCAGGTGCATGGCCGGTGGTAGGTGGAGCCCGCCGGTCCCAGGTGCATGGCCGGTGGTAGGTGGAGCCCGCCGGTCCCAGGTGCATGGCCGGTGGTAGGTGGAGCCCGCCGGTCCCAGGTGCATGGCCGGTGGTAGGTGGGCCCCAGGTGGTCCCAGGTGCATGGCCGGTGGTAGGTGGAGCCCGCCGGTCCCAGGTGCATGGCCGGTGGTAGGTGGAGCCCGCCGGTCCCAGGTGCATGGCCGGTGGTAGGTGGGCCCCAGGTGGACCCAGGTGCATGGCCGGTGGTAGGTGGGCCCCAGGTGGTCCCAGGTGCATGGCCGGTGGTAGGTGGAGCCCGCCGGTCCCAGGTGCATGGCCGGTGGTAGGTGGAGCCCGCCGGTCCCAGGTGCATGGCCGGTGGTAGGTGGGCCCCAGGTGGTCCTAGGTGCATGGCCGGTGGTAGGTGGAGCCCGCCGGTCCCAGGTGCATGGCCGGTGGTAGGTGGAGCCCGCCGGTCCCAGGTTCATGGCCGGTGGTAGGTGGAGCCCGCCGGTCCCAGGTGCATGGCCGGTGGTAGGTGGAGCCCGCCGGTCCCAGGTGCATGGCCGGTGGTAGGTGGAGCCCGCCGGTCCCAGGTGCATGGCCGGTGGTAGGTGGGCCCCAGGTGGTCCCAGGTGCATGGCCGGTGGTAGGTGGAGCCCGCCGGTCCCAGGTGCATGGCCGGTGGTAGGTGGAGCCCGCCGGTCCCAGGTGCATGGCCGGTGGTAGGTGGAGCCCGCCGGTCCCAGGTGCATGGCCGGTGGTAGGTGGGCCCCAGGTGGTCCCAGGTGCATGGCCGGTGGTAGGCCGCATTGGGAACGGAGACACGACACAGAAACAAAGTTCGTGTCTCCGTTCGGGAGAGAGAATTTTTTATAGTTCCCGTTCCCTCCCACCCCCTCCCCCCCACATAACATACAAACACTACACCATATTAAAACTACAATTCATACAAATTCATACAAAAACAACAAAAAACACAAAAGACAGACAGACGGACTGCAGGCAAGCTGCAGCTGCGACGGCAGCGCTGGCTCCCACCAAGATGCAGCACAGAACGCCACAGGAGATCCTTGTTCCCTGTGGCTATCGAACCGCACAACTCCTCCCCCTTCTGTCGTGGCTGAGACTGAGACTGTATCGTATCCTATCGTAATTCACCAGCAGTTAGAGTCTTAGTCAGAGAGTGATACAGTGTGGAAACAGGCCCTTCGGCCCAACTTGCCCACACCGGCCAACATGCCCCATCAACACTAGTCACACCTGCCTCACGTTTGGTCCATATCCCTCCAAACCTGTCCTATCCATGTACCCGTCTAACTGTTTCTTGAACGTTGGGATAGTCCCAGCATCAACTACCTCCTCCAGCAGCTTGTTCCATACACCCACCACCCTCTGTGTGGGAAAGTTACCCCTCAGATTCCTATTAAATCTTTCCCCTTCACCTTGAATGTATGCCCTCTGCTCCTCGATTCCCCTACTCTGGGCAAGACAGTTGTATCATTCCTGCAGTTTGCTGGATGGAATGTGCACTGTCTGTGTTGTGGACCAAGATGCCGTGATCCTCCCCTGTAAACCTGCAACAATGCGGCCTGGGACACTCACTCCCTGTTGTGGCAGAAACTGCAGACAGCACCGGCTCACGTTACTCTCCTTTGTGGGTGGAGAGACAGCACAAAACCGGTCTGCGATCTCCCACCAGGTGCCTGGCAGCACCACCCCACCCTCACACAAAGCAGCAAGGCCAAGCTGCCTGATACACACTGGGTAAAGATCAGCCCCAGGCTGGGTAAAGATCAGCCCCAGACTGGGTAAGGATCAGCCCCAGACTGGGTAAGGATCGAACCCTCACACAAAGCAGCAAGGCCAAGCTGCCTGATACACACTGGGTGAAGATCAGCCCCAGACTGGGTAAGGATCAGCCCCAGACTGGGTAAGGATCGAACCCTCACACAAAGCAGCAAGGCCAAGCTGCCTGATACACACTGGGTAAAGATCAGGCCCAGGCTGGGTAAGGATCGAACCCTCACACAAAGCAGCAAGGCCAAGCTGCCTGATACACACTCGGTAAAGATCACCCCCAGACTGGGTAAGGATCAACCCCAGACTGGGTAAAGATCAGCCCCAGACCGGGTAAAGATCAGCCCCAGACCGGGTAAAGATCAGCCCCAGACCGGGTAAAGATCAGCCCCAGACCGGGTAAAGATCAGCCCCAGACTGGGTAAAGATCAGCCCCA
>NW_027604050.1:0-6935 GCF_053455715.1 Rhinoraja longicauda
CCCTCTAGTTTAAACCCTCTCTCTCTCCCCCCCTCTCCCGCCCCCCCCCCACTCTACCCCCTCTGTACCCTCTAGTTTAACCCTCTCTCTCTCCCCCCCTCTCCCGCCCCCCCTCCCCCCCCCTCTCCCCTCTCTCTACCCCCTCTGTGCCCTCTAGTTTAACCCTCTCTCTCTCCACCCCAGTCTGACCAGTTCCAGGAGGACCTGTATCCGGACACATCCGCAAACCCCCGCCGCTGTGCGCTCTGCCCCGCCATTTTTAGTAAGCAACTCAGCCGTTGTGCGCTCTGCCCCGCCATTTTAGTAAGCAACTCAGCCGTTGTGCGCTCTGCCCCGCCATTTTAGTAAGCAACTCAGCCGTTGTGCGCTCTGCCCCGCCATTTTAGTAAGCAACTCAGCCGTTGTGCGCTCTGCCCCGCCATTTTAGTAAGCAACTCAGCCGCTGTGCGCTCTTCCCCCGCCATTTTAGTAAGCAACTCAGCCGCTGTGCGCTCTTCCCCCGCCATTCTAGTAAGCAGACGCCGCCGTGGGACCAGTGTTGTGTGGGGCGAGAGGGGGGGGGGGGAGCGGCCATCGCACTCACTGTCCCCACAACGACGGATGATCCGTGAACAGCGGAGCCGATCTCAGCGTCAACGTCAGCGCGTCGCGGGGGGGGGGGGGGGAGATGACCCCGTGACGAGCGGGATCACCCCTCCCCCCCCCTCAATGTTACATCATCCCAGAATGCCCCATAAACAGGGAAACACAACCTGTTAGTGACGTCAATCACATCGTTTAGTGGACGTCACACATTCACATCGTTTAGTGACGTCACACATTCACATCGTTTAGTGACGTCACACATTCACATCGTTTAGTGACGTCACTAGATGAGAAAACATTTCTTCACGCAGAGAGTGGTGAATCTGTGGAACTCTCTGCCACAGAAGGTAGTTGAGGCCGGTTCATCGGCTATATTTAAGAGGGAGTTAGATGTGGCCCTTGTGGCTAAAGGGATCAGGGGGTATGGAGAGAAGGCAGCTACAGGATACTGAGCTGGATGATCAGTTAAGGGTGAGGGTTAAGGGTGAGGGTTAAGGGTCAGGGTTAAGGGTGATGGTTAAGGGTGAGGGTTAAGGGTGAGGGTTAAGGGTTAAGGGTGAGTGTTACGGGTGAGGGTTAAGGGTGAGGGTTATGGGTGAGGGTTATGGGTGAGGGGTCAAGGGTAAGGTTGAGGGTTAAGGGTGAGGGATAAGGGTTAAGGGTGAGGGTTAAGGGTGAGGGTTAAGGGTAAGTGTTAAGCGTGAGGGTTAAGGGGTGAGGATTAAGGGTGAGGGTTAAGGGTTAAGGGTGAGGGTTAAGGGTGAGGGATAAGGGTGAGGGTTAAGGGTGAGGGTTAAATGTGAGGGTTAAGCGTGAGGGTTAGGGGTGAGGGTTAACGGTGAGGGTTAAGGGTTAAGGGGTGAGGGTTAAGGGTGAGGGTTAAGGGTGAGGGTTTAAGCGTGAGGGTTAGGGGGTGAGGGTTAAAGGTGAGGGTTAAGGGTTAAGGGTGAGGGTTAAGGGTGAGGTTTAAGGGTGAGGGTTAAGGGTGAGGGTTAAGGGTGAGGGTTAAGTGAGAGGGTTAAGGGTGAGGGTTAAGGGTGAAGGTTAAGAGTGAGGGTTAAGTGTGATGGTTAAGGGTTAAGGGTGAGGGTTAAGGGTTAAGGGTGAGGGTTAAGGGTGAGTGTTAAGGGTTAAGGGTGAGAATTAAGGGAAGAGGGTTATGCGTGAGGGTTAAGGGTGAGGGTTAAGGGTGAGGGTTAAGGGTGAGGGTTAAGGGTGAGTGTTAAGGGTTAAGGGAGAGGGGTTTAAGGGTGAGGGTTAAGGGTGAGGGTTAAGAGTTAGGGTTAAGGGAGAGGGTTAAGGGTGAGGATAAAGTGTGAGGGTTCAGGGTGAGGGTTAAGGGTGAGGGTTAAGGGTTAAGGGTGAGGGTTAAGGGTTAGTGTTAAGGGTGAGTTTAAGGGTTAAGAGTGAGGGTGAGGGTGGAGGGTTAAGGGTGAGGGTTAAGGGTGAGGGTTAAGGGTGCGGGATAAGGATGAGGGTTAAGGGTTAAGGGTGAGGGTTAAGGGTGAGGGTTAAGGGTGATGTTAAGGGTTAAGGGTGATGGTTAACGGTGAGGGTTAAGGGTGAGGGTTAAGGGTTAAGGGTTAAGGGTGAGGGTTAAGGGTGAGGGTTAAGGGTGAGGGTTAAGGGTGACGGTTAAGGGTTAAGGGTGAGGGTTAAGGGTGAGGGTTAAGGGTGTGCGTTAAAGGTGAGGGTTACGGGTAAGGGTTAAGGGTGAGGGTTAAGGGTGAGGATTAAGTGTGAGGGTTAAGGGTGAGGGTTAAGGGTAAGGGTTAAAGGTGAGGGTTAAGGGTGAGGGTTAAGGGTGAGGGTTAAGGTTGAGGGTTAAGGGTGATGTTAAGGGTTAAGGGTGATGGTTAAGGGTGAGGGTTAAGGGTGAAGGTTAAGGGTGAGGGTTAAGGGTGAGGGTTAAGGGTTAAGGGTGAGGGTTAAGGGTGAGGGTTAAGGGTGAGGGTTAAGGGTGAGGTTTAAGGGTGAGGGTTAAGGGTAAGGGTTAAGGGAGAGGGTTAAGGGTGAGGGTTAAGAGTGAGGATTAAGGGTGAGGGTTAAGGGTGAAGGTTAAGAGTGAGTGTTAAGTGTGATGGTTAAGGGTTAAGGGTGAGGGTTAAGGGTTAAGGGTGAGGGTTAAGGGTGAGTGTTAAGGGTTAAGTGTGAGAATTAAGGGAAGAGGGTTATGCGTGAGGGTTAAGGGTGAGGGTTAAGGGTGAAGGTTAAGGGTGAGGGTTAAGGGTGAGGGTTAAGGGTTAAGGGTGAGGGTTAAGGGTGAGGGTTAAGGGTGAGGGTTAAGGGTGACGGTTAAGGGTGAGGGTTAAGGGTGAGGGTTAAGGGTTAAGAGTCAGGATCAAGGGTGAGGGTTAAGGGTGAGGGTTAAGGGTTAAGGGTGAGGGTTAAGGGTGAGGGTTAAGGGTCAGGGTTAAGGGTTAAGGGTTAAGGGTGAGTGTTAAGAGTGATGGTTAAGGGTGATGGTTAAGGGTGAGGTTTTCGGGTGAGGGTTAAGGGTGAAGGTTAAGGGTTAAGGGTGAGGATTAAGGGTGAGGGTTATGGGTGAGGGTTAAGGGTGAGGGTTAAGGGTGAGGGTTAAGGGTGAGGTTTAAGGGTTAAGAGTGAGGGTTAAGGGTGAGTGTTAAGGGTGAGGGTTAAGAGTGAGGGTTAAGGGTGAGGGTTAAGGGTTAAGGGTGAGGGTTAAGGGTGAGGGTTAAGGGTGAGGGTTAATGGTGAGGGTTAAGGGTGAGGGATAAGGGTGAGGGTTAAAGGTGAGGGTTAAGAGTGAGGGTTAAAGGTGAGGGTTAAGGGTGATGGTTATGGTTGAGGGTTAAGGGTGAGGGTTAAGGGTGAGGGTTAAGGGCGAGGGTTAAGGGTGAGGGTTAAGGGTTAAGAGTGAGGGTTAAGGGTGAGGGTTAAGGGTGAGGGTTAAGAGTGAGGTTTAAGGGTGAGGGTTCAGGGTTAAGGGTGAAGGTTAAGGGTGAGGGTTAAGTGTGAGGGTTAATGGTGAGGGTTAAGGGTGAGAGATAAGGGTGAGTGATAAGTGTGAGGGTTAAAGGTGAGGGTTAAGAGTAAGGGTTAAGGGTGAGGGTTAAGGGTGAGGGTTATGGTTGAGGGTTAAGGGTTAGGGATAAGGGTGAAGGTTAAGGGTGAGGGTTAAGATTGAGGGATAAGGGTTAAGGGTGTGGGTTTATGGTGAGGGTTAAGGGTGAGTGTTAAGGGTGAGGGTTAAGGGTTAAGGGGGAGGGATAAGGGTGAGTGTTAAGGGTGAGGATTAAGTGTGAGGGTTAAGGGTTAAGGGTGTGGGTTAAGGGTGAGGGTTAAGGGTGAGGGTTAATTGTGAGGGTTAAGGGTGAGGGTTAAGGGTGAGGGTTAAGGGTGAAGGGTGAGCGTTAAGGGTGAGGTTTAAGGGTGAGTGTTAAGGTTGAGGGTTAAGGTTGAGGGTTAAGGGTGAGGGTTAAGGGTGAGGGTTATGGTTGAGGGTTAAGGGTGAGGGTGAAGGGTGAAGGGTTAAGCGTGAGGGTTAAAGGTAAGGGTTGAGGGTGAGGGTTCATGGTTAAGGGTGAGGGTTAAGGGTGAGGGTTAAGGGTCAGGGTTAAGGGTGATGGTTAAGGGTGAGGGTTAAGGGTGAGGGTTAAGGGTTAAGGGTCAGTGTTACGGGTGAGGGTTAAGGGTGAGGGTTATGGGTGAGGGTTATGGGTGAGGGTTAAGGGTAAGGTTGAGGGTTAAGGGTGAGGGATAAGGGTTAAGGGTGAGGGTTAAGGGTGAGGGTTAAGGGTAAGTGTTAAGCGTGAGTGTTAAGGGTTAAGGGTGAGGATTAAGGGTGAGGGTTAAGGGTTAAGGGTGAGGGTTAAGGGTGAGGGTTAAGCGTGAGGGTTAGGGGTGAGGGTTAAGGGTGAGGGTTAAGGGTTAAGGGTGAGGGTTAAGGGGAGGGTTAAGGGTGAGGGTTAAGCGTGAGGGTTAGGGGTGAGGGTTAAAGGTGAGGGTTAAGGGTGAGGGTTAAGGGTGAGGTTTAAGGGTGAGGGTTAAGGGTGAGGGTTCAGTGAGAGGGTTAAGGGTGAGGGTTAAGAGTGAGGATTAAGGGTGAGGGTTAAGGGTGAAGGTTAAGAGTGAGGGTTAAGTGTGATGGTTAAGGGTTAAGGGTGAGGGTTAATGGTTAAGGGTGAGGGTTAAGGGTGAGTGTTAAGGGTTAAGGGTGAGAATTAAGGGAAGAGGGTTATGCGTGAGGGTTAAGGGTGAGGGTTAAGGGTGAGGGTTAAGGGAGAGGGTTAAGGGTGAGGGTTAAGAGTTAGGGTTAAGGGAGAGGGTTAAGGGTGAGGATAAAGTGTGAGGGTTCAGGGTGAGGGTTAAGGGTGAGGGTTAAGGGTTAAGGGTGAGGGTTAAGGGTTAGTGTTAAGGGTGAGTTTAAGGGTTAAGGGTGAGGGTGAGGGTTAAGGGTGAGGGTTAAGGGTGAGGGTTAAGGGTGAGGGTTAAGGGTGAGGGATAAGGATGAGGGTTAAGGGTTAAGGGTTAAGGGTGAGGGTTAAGGGTGAGGGTTAAGGGTGATGTTAAGGGTTAAGGGTGATGGTTAACGGTGAGTGTTAATGGTGAGGGTTAAGGGTTAAGGGTTAAGGGTGAGGGTTAAGGGTGAGGGTTAAGGGTGAGGGTTAAGGGTGAGGGTTAAGGGTTAAGGGTGAGGGTTAAGGGTGAGGGTTAAGGGTGAGGGTTAAGGGTGTGCGTTAAAGGTGAGGGTTACGGGTGAGGGTTAAGGGTGAGGGTTAAGGGTGAGGTTAAGTGTTAAGGGTGAGGATTAAGTGTGAGGGTTAAGGGTGAGGGTTAAGGGTAAGGGTTAAAGGTGAGGGTTAAGGGTGAGGGTTACGGGTAAGGGTTAAGGGTGAGGGTTAAGGGTGAGGTTAAGTGTTAAGGGTGAGGATTAAGTGTGAGGGTTAAGGGTGAGGGTTAAGGGTAAGGGTTAAAGGTGAGGGTTAAGGGTGAGGGTTAAGGGAGAGGGTTAAGGGTTAAGGGTGATGGTTAAGGGTGAGGGTTAAGGGTGAAGGTTAAGGGTGAGGGTTAAGGGTGAGGGTTAAGGGTTAAGGGTGAGGGTTAAGGGTGAGGGTTAAGGGTGAGGGTTAAGGGTGAGGGTTAAGGGTGAGGGTTAAGGGTGAGGGTTAAGGGAGAGGGTTAAGGGTGAGGGTTAAGAGTGAGGATTAAGGGTGAGGGTTAAGGGTGAAGGTTAAGAGTGAGGGTTAAGTGTGATGGTTAAGGGTTAAGGGTGAGGGTTAAGGATTAAGGGTGAGGGTTAAGGGTGAGTGTTAAGGGTTAAGGGTGAGAATTAAGGGAAGAGGGTTATGCGTGAGGGTTAAGGGTGAGGGTTAAGGGTGAGGGTTAAGGGTGAGGGTTAAGGGTGAGGGTTAAGGGTGAGTGTTAAGGGTTAAGGGAGAGGGTTAAGGGTGAGGGTTAAGGGTGAGGGTTAAGAGTTAGGGTTAAGGGAGAGGGTTAAGGGTGAGGATAAAGTGTGAGGGTTCAGGGTGAGGGTTAAGGGTGAGGGTTAAGGGTTAAGGGTGAGGGTTAAGGGTTAGTGTTAAGGGTGAGTTTAAGGGTTAAGGGTGAGGGTGAGGGTTAAGGGTGAGGGTTAAGGGTGAGGGTTAAGGGTGAGGGATAAGGATGAAGGTTAAGGGTTAAGGGTTAAGGGTGAGGGTTAAGGGTGAGGGTTAAGGGTGATGTTAAAGGTTAAGGGTGATGGTTAACGGTGAGTGTTAATGGTGAGGGTTAAGGGTTAAGGGTTAAGGGTGAGGGTTAAGGGTGAGGGTTAAGGGTGAGGTTTAAGGGTGACGGTTAAGGGTTAAGGGTGAGGGTTAAGGGTGAGGGTTAAGGGTAAGGGTTAAGGGTGAGGGTTAAGGGTGAGGGATAAGTGTGAGGGTTAAGGTTGAGGGTTAAGGGTGATGTTAAGGGTTAAGGGTGATGGTTAAGGGTGAGGGTTAAGGGTGAAGGTTAAGGGTGAGGGTTAAGGGTGAGGGTTAAGGGTTAAGGGTGAGGGTTAAGGGTGAGGGTTAAGGGTGATGGTTAAGGGTGACGGTTAAGGGTTAAGGGTGACGGTTAAGGGTGAGGGTTAAGGGTGAGGGTTAAGGGTTAAGAGTCAGGATCAAGGGTGAGGGTTAAGGGTCAGGGTTAAGGGTTAAGGGTTAAGGGTGAGTGTTAAGAGTGATGGTTAAGGGTGATGGTTAAGGGTGAGGTTTTCGGGTGAGGGTTAAGGGTGAAGGTTAAGGGTTAAGGGTGAGGATTAAGGGTGAGGGTTATGGGTGAGGGTTAGGAGTGAGGGATAAGGGCGAGGGTTAAGGGTGAGGGTTAAGGGTGAGGGTTAAGGGTGAGGGTTAAGGGTGATGGTTATG
>NW_027604051.1:0-6920 GCF_053455715.1 Rhinoraja longicauda
TTAAGGCAAAGTTCACAGGAGGTGTGCAGAGCAAGTTTGCCTTTGTACGTAGGGTGCGCTGCCAAGGGAGGCGATGAAGGCAGATACAATAGTGGCGTTTAAGGAGGCTTTTAGTTCGGTACATGGATCTGCAGGGAATGGAGGGAGAGGAGATTACTTTCACTTGGCACGGACGTCGGGGGCCGGATAGTCTGTTCCTGGGCTGTACTGTTCTACGCTCCAAGCCGATGGAATTACAGGCAAGGTCAGAGTACAGGGCAACAATGCCTTTGAGGATCATGAAACACCCTTCATATTCAGCCGATTCTACCCTCCTCTCATTCCCACAAAATTCTTCCAGATTCTTTGACGGACCCAGACGGCAATGTGTACAAGCCCGCATGCCTTCGGGATGTGGGAGGAACCAACGGAGTACCCAGAGGAACCCCACGCAGTCACAGGGAGAACGTGCAAACTCCACACAGACAGCAGCCGAGGTCAAGATCAAACCCAATGACCAGAACCGTGAAGTGACTAGAAGTTTAGGGTCAACACAGAAATTTCAAGGAGCATCTTAAAACAGATGAGAGACAGACAGAGACCCTCAATTAACCAACAAACGTGTACGTCTTTGGAGTGTGGGAGGAAACCGGAGGACCCGGAGAAAACCCACAAGGTCACAGGGAGAATGTACAAACTCCATAGTGCCAGCACCTATAGTCAGGATCGAACCTGGGTCGCTGGCGCTGTGAGGCAGCAACTCTACCGCTGCGTCACCGTGCCTCCCTTGTGGAAACAGGCCCTTCGGCCCACCAAGGCCATCATCGGTCACCCGTTTACTAGCTCCAGATTATCCCAGTTTTAGGATAGCAATTCACAGAAGCCAATTAACTTACAATTAACCCGCAAGTCTTTGGGATGCGACTGGAGCACCCGGAGGAAACCCACATGGTCACAGAGAGAACATGCAATCTCCACAGACAGCACCCGAGGTCAGGATAGAACCCGGGTCTCTGGTGCTGCAAGGCAGCAGCTCTACCCACTGCGTCACTGTGCCGCCCCACAAAATGGTCCCACACGTGGGATTCTTGCCCCGGAGCAGAGATGGAGGAAGATATAGAGCTCAGACATCTACACCTTCAGTATCAGGACATCAACCAGCCCTTTGCTCCAACTTTGCTGAAGGACCAGCCATTGCAGTGCAAGATAACAAATGTGATTTTGAAATGTAAAAATCCACGCTAGTTTGCCAACCGTGATAATATTCTCAAGCTGAAGAAAAAGACGATTAAACACTGCTGGGAGCCACATTATCACAGATCTAAGATGGTCACGTTGATGCATCTGGCCAGTAGATGGACACTCACACACAGACTGGACCAAACCCTGTTAACATCTCTCCCGCGTCACAGAAGATTCCCAGCATTTTAACCTCCTGGGAACTTAAATCCTAAAGGCGGCACTCAGAAAACGAGCTGGATTAATCACGTCTGCCTCTCCTACTCACTCTCACACACACACACACACACACACACACAAACAAACACAGAAAGAACCGTCCACCCATGGCTACTCTTTAACAGCCTAGCGTGCTGCACAGCTAACTCAGGTTGCAAAGATTCGGCACTGTGGAGCCAACGATATTTTACTGAAGGATTTATTCAAGAAAGGACAGAGATTGAGGAAGGGGGAAATGTTCTCATATTTAAAAGCAGCATTCAGATTATATTGTGTTTTTGTCATGTCAATTTTCATGCTGTTTGCAATCTCAATAAAATCTTAGCTAATCTTAGCCACTAAATTTGCTGTTTTTTAAAAAAAGAAATCTGTGCAAAGTGTCCGTCACGGCACCTATAGGAGGTCACCCAGTGTGAGCTGGAGATGGTCCATTTAGAATTCCGTTTGGTGACTTAAATCAGAACTTTGTTCCTCCCACACCTATTCTTCTCCAAATTGGAGCTCCTGGAAGCAGTCGGGAGAGATTGTTATTCACCCAGTCATCCCCGGCTCAGAGATAAAATGCAGGAGTCAAAAGAGAAAGACAGATTGAGCGACAGATAGAATGTGGCAGAGAGAGAGAGAGAGAGAGAGAGGGGAGAGATGGTGTGAAACATCTGAAAGTGCAGCTGATAGCATCTTGGCAGATAGATGGGGCAGAGCCTGCCCGCGGAAGGCAGTGCGTGGAACTGCACAAGAACTGGTAAAGAGAAACAGGCAGGAAAGAGGCACGGTTTTGAACCCAGGATCAACATACATTCACATTATATTGTGCATTAAACAGCAGCAGCAGGGGCCAGAAACACCAGTTCCCTTTCCGAAGGGAATTCACACAATAAATTTTCACCGTGCATATTTTACACGCACATATTTCACATTGGCACAAACAGTACACATCCCCACACTGTATGCATGCGGGCAAGTACACCTCGCATATACATGGCCATAAACATGCATGACTTATGCATAAGCTTTACATACAGAGAAACATACATGATCACACTGCCCGTGCAGAATGCATCATTGTTGGGGTTCGGACTATGCATGGATGTGGATAGAGGATATTATGTACTGTATCCTACACACCCCAGAGTGTATCCTACACATGCCCCTTCACATGGTCACACCACCATCTCCATGGCTGTGCACAATACTGTACCCCATCCACACACACACCTGGCCTGGCCACCACCACCTCCTGATTGCCATCATTGTCCACAATACTGTATCTCCTTCAGATACATAGAGAAGCACTACCATTATCTCCATCCTTGTTCACAATTTTCTCCCTCACACACACACACACACACACACACACACACACACACAGTAGGATACACCTGCCCCAACATCTCCAGATCTCCATAATATTGTCTGCTTCTCTCTCGCACACAGTAGGTCACCACATCTTCCCCACCATCTCTATTCTATCTCCATCATTTTCCACAATACTGTCCCTCACACACAGAAGGACACACTTACCCCACCACCACTAGCTCCAGATCTACAACACTGTCCACAATACTGTCTGTTTCTCTCTCACACACAGTGGGTCACCACATCTACTCCACCATCTCTATCTCCAGATCTCCATCAGTGTCCACAATACTGTCCCTCACACACAGGACACACTTACCCCGTCACCACCATCTCTAGATCTCCATGGTTGTCCACAATACTGCCCCTCGCACACACTGGGACACACCTAACCCAACACCAATACCTCCAGATCTCCATCATTGACCACAATACTGTCCCTCTCTCACACAAACACACACAGCTGATCACCACAACCGAAACTACCACCTCTCTCTCTCTACATCTCCATCATTCTCCACAATACTGCCCCAGGCTCACAGAGAGCGAGCAGACACCAGAACTACCCACCACTTCTAGCTCCAGATCTCCATTGCTGTCCACAGTACTGTCCCCTTCTCTCTCTCTCTCTCACACACAGTGGGTCACCACACCTTTCCCACCACCTCCTATCTGCAGATCTTCGACACTGACACTGACACTGACACCGACACTGACACACACAGACACAGACACAGACAGACACAGACACACACACACAGAATGGTTCACCACACCCACCCACCACCTCTGCTAGATCTCCATCACTGTCCACAGTCCCACACACACACACACATGGCCAGTGGGTCACCCCACCTACCCCACCACCTATAGCTCCAGATCTTCATCACTGACCACAGTACTGACCCACACACACAGGACACACCTACCCCGCCACCTAGAACCTCAGATCTCCATTGCTGTCCACAGTACTGTCCCCTTCTCTCTCTCTCTCTCACACACACAGTGGGTCACCACACCTTTCCCACCACCTCCCATCTCCAGATCTTCATCAATGTCCACAATACTGTCCTACACACACACACACAGAATGGTTCACCACACCCACCCACCACCTCTGCTAGATCTCCATCACTGTCCACAATACAGTCCCACACACACACACACACGTGGCCAGAGTGGGTCACCCCACCTACCCCACCACCTATAGCTCCAGATCTCCATCGCTGTTCACAATACCGTCTGTCCCACACACACACAAACACACGCGGCCACAGAGAGTGTGTCACCACACCTACCCCACCACCCACAGCTCCAGATCTACACCACTGTCCACAACACTGTTCCCTCACACACCGTAGGACACAGGGAGCGGGTCACCACCGCACCTACCCGCCACCTCTAACTCCAGATCACCATCACTGTCCACAATACTGTCCCTTTCTCTCTCGCACACACACACATCTACCGCACCACCGTCTCTCGATCTCCATCACTGCCCACAATACCGTCCCACACTCACACACACACACACACACACACACATCTACCGCACCACCGTCTCTCGATCTCCATCACTGCCCACAATACCGTCCCACACTCACACACACACACACATCTACCGCACCACCGTCTCTCGATCTCCATCACTGCCCACAATACCGTCCCACACACACACACACACACACACACACACACACACACACACACACACACACACACACACACACAGGGAGTGGGTCACCACACCTATCCACTACCTGGAGCTCCAGATCTACACCGCTGTCCACAATACTGACACTCACACACACACACACACACACACACACACACACACACACAGAGGGAGGGGGTCATCGTCGCACCTACCCGGCCACCACTATCTCCAGATCTCCATCGTTGTCCACATCAGTCACCGCCACGCCGTAGTTGAGCTGGATGGGGTTGTTGTCGTAGTCGGGGGGAAGGAGCGAGTGTGTGACAGCGGTGAAGATGGGCTCGGGACCGAGCGAGTGTCCGGGCTGGAGGAGCGAGAGGACGGCGAGCAGGAGAGGCAGCATCGTGGCGTGCTCGGGGCTGGCTGTGTGGGGAGAGGGGGAGAGGAGAGGGGAGGGGAGGGGAGAGGGGAGGAGTGGAGTGGAGTGGAGAGAGGGGAGAGGAGAGGGGAGGGGAGGGGAGAGGGGAGGGGAGGGGAGGGGAGGAGAGGAGAGGAGAGGGGAGGGGAGGAGAGGGGAGGAGAGGAGAGGAGAGGGGAGGAGAGGAGAGGGGAGGGGAGGGGAGGAGAGGAGAGGAGAGGGGAGGAGAGGAGAGGGGGGAGAGGGGAGGAGAGGAGAGGAGAGGAGAGGGGAGGAGAGGAGAGGGGAGGAGAGGAGAGGGGAGGAGAGGAGAGGGGAGGAGAGGGGGGAATCACAATGGTTAATAGTCAAATCCACCACCCAGCCACACCGCCCCTATCCACAATGCAATTAGCAACCAGCAAAATAATGACAATTAAAAGTTCACTTTGAAACCCTTTCCCATTCCCTCGCAAACTTCCCACGGATCGAAACGAGATCCCAAAGCCTTCCCTTGTGCAGTGGACGAATTAACCCATCCGTGACTGACCCAGTCCTCCTGGCTTCCACCTGCCTCGAAGCTTAGAATTAAACCAGTAATAAAAAGCCCCTGGGATTTTTTTTCTTCCTGCATTAAACTTTGCAACCATTAAACTCGCAAACTTGAGTGAGAGGATTAAGGATAAGAGGTGGATTTCTGGTGCCGGCTGCCAAAAAAAAAAAAAAAAAAAATTTGGATCCAGCAATCTATTTGCAAACCCACTGTCCGCGCACACAGATTACACGGGGATGCAAATTGTATCGCTGGAGAGCTGCTTGGAAATAAAAGGGTCGTTTGAATTTTGCAGCAGGTGTTAGCGGTGGAGATGGGGCTGGGGATACTCACCACAGTGCCGCTTGCAACAGTAGTAGCAGCAGCAGCTCTCGCCCATGAAGCTAAGCTCAACTCGCCTCCCTGGGCTCAACTACACACCGCCCCTCACACCGCCTCATGTCCCGTTATAAGGAACATTCTCCCAACGCAGGATCCTCATGCACCGACCAATGGCAGTCCATCCCCCCGGCGTTACCAACACCCCCCCACTATGTCTCTGCTCCAACCATGATCAGCCCAATGGGCGGGCTCTTCCACCATTGAGTGGTGGCTGTGACAGTGAGACACAGTGCGATCCCATCCCAGCGGCCAGGAGCCAGGGAGTCTCGCTCGCTGCAGCGCCCTTCAGCCCCAACTTGCCCCATCTACACTCGTCCCAGGCAGGAGGTGGGCTGCGGAGCTCCATGTCTTTCACACGGAAGGCGGTGGGTGCATGGAACCAGCTGCCAGACGAGGTAGCTGAGGCTGGGACTGTCCCAACGTTTAAGAAACAGTTGGACAGGTACATGGATAGGAATAAGGGGTAGGCCATTTAGAACAGAGATGAGGAAAAACTTTTTCAGTCAGAGAGTTGTGAATCTGTGGAATTCTCTGCCTCAGAGGGCAGTGGAGGCCAATTCTCTGAATACATTCAAGACCTGCTGAGTTACTCCAGCATTTTGTGAATAAACATTCAAGAGAGAGCCAGATAGAGCTCTTAAGGATAGCGGAGTCAGGGGGTATGGGGAGAAGGCAGGAACGGGGTACTGATTGAGAATGATCAGCCATGATCACATTGAATGGCGGTGCTGGCTCGAAGGGCCGAATGGCCTCCTCCTGCACCTATTGTCTATTGACAGGTTTGGAGGGATATATGGACCAAGCGCAGGCAGGTGGGACTAGTGTAGCTGGTGGGACATGTTGGCCGGTGTGGGTGTTGGGTCGAAGGGCCTGTTTCCACACTGTATCATTCTATGACTCTGGATATTTATTCACAAAATGCTGGAGTAACTTGAGAGGATTAATGACCCTCACCGGAAAGAGGGGGGAATCTGAAGAAGGGTCTCGACCCAAAACGCCACCCATTCCTTCTCTCCCGAGATGCTGCCTGACCCGCTGAGTTACTCCAGTGTTTTGTGAATAAATACCTTCGATTTGTACCAGCATCTGCAGTTATTTTCTTATTCTAGGACTGTGACTCTAAATGGACCATCTGATGG
>NW_027604052.1:0-6900 GCF_053455715.1 Rhinoraja longicauda
ACTATATATTAAAAAACTATCTCCACTTTATTCCAGAGCTCAGGGCTACACAATAGAAGCAATGATCACATTGGAGTGACCAGACATGAAGGCAGCTTCGGCCTTTGTTTTACATTCACACCTCCAACCATGTACACAATAGAGGCGATGGATGATCACAGCTTGCAACCGGCTACATTCCCTGTAGTCAGGTATCTTTGCAAACAACATCCCTTGCCTTTTGCAGTATATTCCTTTGGCCACATTTTCTTCAGTCATGGCCTCCCGTCATATTTTGCCCCCATGTGGCTCCGAGAATGTGTACTGCAAAAGCCAGCGCAGACAGACAGACGAGTTGTTTGCAAGGATACATGAGGACGGGGAATGTGGCTAGTTTTAAATCTGTGACAGAGAGTTTGAATCTGGCTATTGAACCTCTGGCAGAACTAATAAGATCAGATTCAGACATTAAAGGATTTAAAGTTAATCAGGAAGTTCACAAAATTACTTGATTTGCAGATGATGTCTTAATTTGTCTTTCTAGACCATTGGAATCCTTAAGAAAATTATATTTCAGATTGGAGGAATACGGGAAAGTATCAGGATATAAAATTAATAAAGATAAAACTGAAATAATGCCTCTTTTTGAAGGCAATTATAACCAATGTAAAAGAGAAAGTCAGTTTAAATGGCAAAAAGAAGGCATTAAGTACTTAGGAGTTAAAGTAGATAATAAGTTAAATAATTTGTATAAATTAAATTATAAACCACTGATAAAAAAAATAGATGAGGACCTGAAGAAATGGATGAATCTTCCAATTACATTGTTAGGGAGAGTGAACTGTATTAAGATGAATATTTTTCCGAGGATAAAGTATTTATTCCAAACACTGCCTATACCTTTGCTAAATAAAAAATTTCAAGAATTGAACAAAATTGTGAGGAATTTTCTTTGGAAAGGTAAAATGCCAAGAGTGTCTCTGGAAAAATTAACATGAAAATTATTATCTGGCAGCACAAATGAGTTTTATTTCATCCTTTTATCAAGAGGGTGGAAAAACAGCATGGGTTAAAATTGAAATGGATAAAATAAAAGAGTTATGTCCAGAAGAATTTATATATAAACGGAAAGCGAAGCTGTTAGTTAAGGATAAAGAGTCACCTTTGCTAAAACATTTAATTAATACATTGTTGAAAACAGTTAAAGTTAATGATAAAAGATTTGTTTTAACAGCTAAAACTCCATTAGTAAAAAATAGATTATTGCCGTTTGCTTGGAATAATCAAATACTACAAGTCTGGGAACAGAAGGGTATTAAACATATAGGAGATTGCTATGAAGGAAATAACTTTTTGACATCTTCTCAATTGAGAAATAAATATCAAATTCCAGGGAATAGTATTTTTCTCTATTATCAATTACAATCTTTTTTAAGGGAAAAGTTAGGTAATTCAATGTCTCTATTTCAGATTAAAGGAATTGAAACCCTGATTCAGGTCAAGGGAATAAAAAAATGTATATCATCAATGTATAAATTATTACAAAAATCTAGTCCAAAGATAGGAATTCAAAAATCAAGACAAAGATGGGAAACAGATCTTAATATTATCATTGATGAACCAAGTTGGGAAAGACTGTGTTTAGATAGTATGAAAAATACTATTAATGTGAGATATAGTTTAGTACAATATAATTTTTTACATCAACTATATTTAACCCCGAAAAAATTAAACAATTTAAAACCAAACTCATCTGAAATTTGTTTTAGATGCAACCAAGACGTGGGTACTTTTTTACACTCCACATGGGCATGTCAGAAGGCAACTCCTTTTTGAAAAGACCTAAAAAGAAATTTGGAACAATTGATGAATAAGATCATACCAATGGATTCAAGGTTGTTTTTATTGGGAGATACAAAAGGAATATTACCAAAGCCGTGGTTTTCCAGGGAAATTGGACACTTGGTTCGGAAAAAGAGGGAGATATACAATAAATATAAGCGGCAGGGAGTAAATGAGGTTCTTGAGGAATATAAAGAATGTAAAAGGAATCTTAAAAAGGAAATTAGAAAAGCGAAAAAAAGATATGAGGGGTTCTACAGATATGTCAATAGCAAAAGGATAGTGAGGGATAAAATTGGTCCATTAGAGAGTCAGAGTGGACAGCTATGTGCTGAGCCGGAGAAATGGGGGAGATATTAAACAATTTCTTTTCTTCGGTATTTACCGAGGAGAAGGATATTGAATTATGTGAGGTAAGCGAAACAAGTAGAGTAGTGATGGAAATTAGGATGATTAAAGAAGAGGAGGTACGGACACTTTTGAAGAATATAAAAGTGGATAAGTCGACAGGTCCTGATAGGATATTCCCTAGGACATTGAGGGAAGTTAGTGCAGAAATAGCAGGGGCTATGACGGAAATATTTCAAACGTCATTAGAAACAGGGATGGTGCCGGAAGATTGGCGCATTGCGCATGTTGTGCCTTTGTTTAAAAAAGGTTCTAAAAGTAAACCTAGCAATTATAGACCTATTAGTTTGACGTCTGTGGTGGGAAAATTAATGGAAAAGATACTTAGGGACAATATATATAATTATTTGGTTAATCAAGGCCTGATTAGAAACAGTCAACATGGATTTGTGCCTGGAAGGTCATGTTTGACTAATCTTCTTGAATTTTTTGAAGAGGTTACCAGGGAAATTGATAAGGGCAAGGCTGTGGATGTTGTCTATATGGACTTCAGTAAGGCATTTGACAAGGTCCCACATGGAAGGTTGATTAAGAAGGTTAAATCGTTGGGTATTAATAGTGAGGTTGCAAGATGGATTCAACAATGGCTGAATGGGAGATACCAGAGGGTAACGGTTGACAATTGTATGTCAGGTTGGAGGCCAGTGTCTAGTGGAGTGCCCCAAGGATCTGTGTTGGGTCCACTGTTGTTTGTCATTTACATTAATGATCTGGATGATGGTGTGGCAAATTGGATTAGTAAATATGCAGATGATACTAAGATAGGTGGAGTAGTTGATAGTGAGGTAGATTTTCAAAGTCTACAGAGAGACTTGGGCCTTTTGGAAGGGTGGGCTGAAAGATGGCAGATGGAGTTTAATGCTGATAAGTGTGAGGTGCTGCATTTTGGTAGGACAAATCAAAATAGGACGTACAGGGTAAATGGTAGGGAATTGAGGAATGCAGTGGAACAGAGGGATCTGGGAATAACTGTGCATTGTTCCCTGAAGGTGGAATCTCATGTGGATAGGGTGGTGAAGAAGGCGTTTGGTATGCTTGCCTTTATAAATCAGAGCATCGAGTATAGAAGTTGGGATGTAATGTTGAAATTGTACAGGGCATTGGTGAGGCCGAATCTGGAGTATGGTGTGCAGTTCTGGTCGCCAGGTTGTAGGAAGGATGTCGACAAAATGCAGAGGGTACAGAGGAGATTTACTAGAATGTTGCCTGGGTTTCGGCGCTTGGGCTACAGAGAGAGGTTGAACAGGTTGGGTCTTTATTCTTTGGAGCGTAGAAGGTTGAGGGGGGACTTGATAGAGGTTTTTAAAATTATGAGAGGGACGGACAGAGTTGACGTGGGTAGGCTTTTCCCTTTGAGAGTGGGGAAGATTCCAACAAGGGGACATAGCTTCAGAATTGAGGGACAAAGGTTTAGGGGTAACATGAGGGGGAACTTCTTTACTCAGAGGGTTGTGGCTGTATGGAATGGGCTTCCGGTGGAAGTGGTGGAGGCTGGCTCGATTTTATTATTTAAGAGTCAATTGGATAGGTATATGGATAGGAGGGGATTGGAGGGTTATGGTCTGAGTGCAGGTAGATGAGACTAGGTCAGGGGAGAATGGTCGGCGTGGACTGGTAGGGCCGGACAGGCCTGTTTCCATGCTGTAGTTGTTATATGTTATATGTTATAAAGCTAATTTTAGATAAACATCAGGAAAGATTTCTCAAAATAGCAATAGCAGTAGCAAAAAAATGTGTAGCGGTCACTTGGAAAGATCAAAATGAAATAAGATTTGAAAGATGGTTTGCAGAAATGTGTAGTTGTATCCCATTAGAAAAAGCTACGTATAATCTGAGAAATGGATATGACTTCTTCTTGAAGGTGTGGAACCCATTCATTTTAAAGCTAGGATTAAAAATTGGAAATATTTAAATTCAGGATTGTTTTGATACCTTTAATAAGAATTTAATAAGAAATTACCCGGAAGTGTCTCCTTCTGGACTCCAGGTTTCTTTCTTTCTCTCTTTCTTTTTCTTTTTCTTTTTCCTTCTTTTTAACTGGGGGGTGGGGGGAAGAAGGGGGGTGGGAGGGGAGACAATACAGAACAATACATGTATAATCGAATTTATAATGTAGTTATTATTGCTTACCATGAAATGTAACATGTATGAGTTCTGTTAAAACTTAAATAAAATTTATAAAAATTTATTATAAAAGAGAGTTTGAATCTGTGGGATTCTCTGCCTCAGAGGGCAGTGGAGGCCAATTCTCTGAATACATTCAAGAGAGAGCTAGATAGAGCTCTTAAGGATAGCGGAGTCAGGGGGTATGGGGAGAAGGCAGGAACGGGGTACTGATTGAGAATGATCAGCCATGATCACATTGAATGGCGGTGCGTACAGGCTCGAAGGGCCAAATGGCCTCCTCCTGCACCTATTGTCTATTGAAACATACAGAATAGTGAAAGGCTTGGATAGAGTGGATGTGGAGAGGATGTTTCCACTAGTGGGAGAGTCTAGGACTAGTCATAGCCTCAGAATTAAAGGGCAGAGTCCTTTAGGAAAGAGATGAGGAGAGATTTCTTTAGTCAGAGAGTGGTGAATCTGTGGGATTCTTTGCCACAGAAGGCTGTGGAGGGCAAGTCGGTGGATATTTGTAAGGCAGAGATAGATAGATTCTGAATTAGTACAGGTGTCAGAGGTTATGGGGAGAAGGCAGGAGAATGGGGTTTGGAGAGAGAGATAGGTCAGCCATGATTGAATGGCGGAGTAAACTTGATGGGCCGAATGGCCCAATTCTACTTCTAATCATGACAACGGCAAGCCGAGGCCTAGCTGGTGGAGTTTGGTGACGAGCTTGGTGGGGGATGAGCGTGTTTTGAAGGCAGAGCTAGAGTCAATGAGTAGCATCCTCGCGTACGTGCCCTGTCTCTCCAGGTGAGTCAGGACAGTGCGAAGAGGCAGAGAGATGGCGTCCTCTGTGGATGTGTTGGCACATTGACACGAGTCCAGTGAGTCAGTGATGCTGGATTTGATGTGTGAGAGGGCCAGCCTTTCAAAGCACTTCTGGATAAATGTGAGGTTGTCCACTTTGGTGGCAAGAACGGGAAAGCAGATTATTATCTGAATGGTGGCCGATTAGGAGAAGGGGAGACGCAACGAGACCTGGGTGTCGTGGTGCACCAGTCATTGAAAGTAGGCATGCAGGTGCAGCAGGCAGTGGAGAAAGCCAATGGTATGTTGGCATTCATAGGGAGGGGATTTGAGAATAGGATCAGGGAGGTTCTGCTGCAGTTGCACAGGGCATTGGTGAGACCGCACCTGGAGTATTGCGTACCGTTTTGGCCTCCTAGTTTGAGTTTAGGAGCAAAGGGGTCCTTCTGCAGTCGTACAGGGCCCTGGTAAGACCGCACCTGGAGTATTGCGTACAGTTTTGGTCTCCTAATCTGAGGAAAGACATTCTTGCCATAGAGGGAGTACAGAGAAGGTTCACCAGATTGATTCCTGGAATGGCAGGACATTCGTATGAAGATAGACTGGATAGACTCGGCTTGTACTCGCTGGAATTTAGAAGATTGAGGGGAGAAACGTACAAAATTCTTAAGGGGTCGGACAGGCTAGATGCGGGAAGATTGTTCCCGATGTTGGGGAAGTCCAGAACCAGGGGTCACAGTTTAAGGATAAAGGGGAAGTCTTTTAGGACCGAGAAGAGAACGTTTTTTTTCACACAGAGAGTGGTGAATCTGTGGAATTCTCTGCCACAGAAGGTAGTTGAGGCCAGTTCGTTGGCTATATTTAAGAGGGAGTTTGATGTGGCCCTTGTGGCTAAAGGGATCGGGGGGTACGGAGAGAAGGCAGGTACGGGATACTGAGTTGGATGATCGGCCACGATCGTATTGAACGGTGGTGCGTACAGGCTCGAAGGGCCGAATAGCCTACTCCTGCACCTATTTTCTATGTTTCATGACTATCGGACTTCGGGCAACCGGGCGATAGTCGTTCAGGTTGGTGATCTTTGTTTTTTTCGGTACAGGCACTGTGGTAGACGACTCCAGGCACGTGGGGACCGTAGCCAGAGATAATGACAGGTTAAAGATCCTGGCGAATACCTCAGCCACCTGTTCATCACAGTCACTAAGTAACCCTTCCTTGAACTCCATCCGGGCCTGCGGCCTTGTGTGGTTTGACCCTTTGCGGAGTGAGAACGCACCTGGAGTACTGCGTACAGTTTTGGTCTCCTAGTTTGAGTTTAGTAGCAAAGACGTCCTTCTGCAGTTGTACAGGGCCCTGGTGAGACCGCATCTGGAGTACTGTGTGCAGTTTTGGTTGGTCTCCAAATTTGAGGAAGGACGTCCTTGCTATTGAGGGCGTGCAGCGTAGGTTCACCAGGTTAATCCCCGGAATGGCGGGACTGTCGTATGTCGAAAGACTGGAGCGACTGCAGACTGCAAATTTGCAGATGATACAAAGCTGGGTGGCAGTGTGAACTGTGAGGAAGATGCTATGAGGTTGCAGGGTGACTTGGACAGGTTGTGTGAGTGGGCAGATGCATGGCAGATGCAGTTTAATGTGGATAAGTGTGAGGTTATCCACTTTGGTGGTAAGAATAGGAAGGCAGAGTATTATCTGAATGGTCAAGTTAGGAAAAGGGGACGTATCATATCATCATATCATATCATATCATATATATAC
>NW_027604053.1:0-6884 GCF_053455715.1 Rhinoraja longicauda
CCTTGAGCTTGTCATTCCATTTTGTACAACCACACGGACTCATTCGATTAGTATTACCATTCAGTGTAACTCTCCATCTGTACTGCCCCACCGTCAGTCCTTACCATTCCACAATGTGCGACCCGACAGTACCACCAAAGATTGGGTCAATACTTCAGTACTAGCCCACTGTGCGCCATTCTGTCCACACTACCCCCAGTGTGTCATTCAATCAGCACTACACCGAAGTGTGTCACTCCGTCAGTACAACCGCGCAATGTGTCACTCCATCAGTAATACGCACCGTGTGTCACTCCATCAGTACTGCTCTACAGAGTGTCACTCCATCAGTTTTACCCCACGGGATGTAGTTGCACACTGAAGTAGTACTGACGGAGTGACAAACTGCGTGGTAGTACTGATGCAATGACCTCACAATTTGTCACTAAATCAGTGCCATTCCACTGTGTGTCACTCCGTCAGTACTACTCCGCAGTTAGTCATAACAACAGTACTACACATTGTGCCACTCCATGAATATTACCCACAGTGTGTCACTACATCAGTACAGCCCCACGGTGTATCATTCCATCAGAACAACGGCAAAGTGTGTCACTTCATCAGCACTACTGCAAATTGTGTCACTCCATCTGTACCAAACCATAGTATGTTAATCCACCCGTACTGCATCAACTGGTGTCACTCCGTCAGTACTACAGCGCATTGTGTCACTCCATCAGTACTACCCTACATTGTGTCACTCCATCAGTACTACTGCGCAGTGTGTGACTTCACCAATACAACTTCAAAGTGTGTCACCCCATCTGTACCAACCCACAGTGTGTTAATCCACCATTACTACCATACATTGTGTCACTCCATCAGTTCCACTGTAGTGTGTCACTCCATCAGTAATGCCCCACAGCGTGTCACGTCGTCGCTAAAACCCACAGTATGCCATTACATCATTACAAACACACATGTTCACACCCTCAAACACAGTCAAACACGCACACACACATAGCCGCGCACGAAGACACACACAATCTCTCAAATGCAATCACAAACAATCAAATATACTCTCACACATTCTCACATACAATCACACGTACACATGCACTCACACTAACAGATATTCACACGCACCAGCACGAAGAGACACGCACTGATTCGCAAAAGCTTACACACGAACACATTCTCTGACAACACCATCATATACTCTCCCACACGCGCACACACACACACACACACACACACACACACACTATCAAAGAATTACATGCTCAAACACACTGACAAACTCACATCCCACATATTCTCTCACATTCTCACAAACAGCCACACACACGCACAGACGCAAACACTGTCCTTCACAAACCCACATGCACTCTCCCACTCAGAGACACAGATACATTCAATGGCACTTGCATCCACACTTACTGATGCTCACACACTCACACGCACATTCACGCACTCGCACAGACACACACACACACACACACACACAAATATAGGCACTCTTACATACTCTACCCGCATGCACACGCGCACATTTTGGGATTGAGTTTATCCTTGGATGGTCGCGTCGAGCAGCGCAGCGCAGTGTGGCCGGGAGTGTTCACGGTGAGCGGGGCCAAGCCCTTCAGTCGGCCCTGTCGGCCCGGCTCACCCACCGCGGATGGCGATGAGAACCGCGCCTCGGGAGCGAGGTAGGAGTCGCGAGGAACCGCAGAGAGCGAGGTGGACCGTCGGAGAGCGAGGAAGGCCGACAAGAACGAAGGGGCGACCCGCGGTGCGGCGGCAGGCAGGAGAGAGAACTATCTGGCCAACGTTTGTAACTTTGTCGGCGTCAAAATGTGGCGACACTTGTGTACCGCCTCGGTGAGGTCTTCTACATGATGTTACCGGGTTGTCTGCAAAACTAAGCATTTCACTCTACCTGGGTCCGTGATAATAAGGTATCACTGAATCATTGAAATTCCTGCAACCGCATACACTAACACATACACACACACACCGACTCATGTGCACAATCTCACACATTCACACTCGCATACACGTGCTAGCACACTCTTGCACGGACTCGCACACTCACACTGTCACACACAATCAATATCCAATGCGAGTCAGGCTACACCTCTGGAGAAATCTAGTTGAGTATGACAGTTCAGTGCAGTTTATTGTCACGTGTACCGAGGTACCGTGAAAAGACTGTTGAGTGCTGCCCAGTCAGTGGAAACAAAATACTTCATTACAGTCGAGCCATTTACAGAGTATAGATACATGATAAGGGGATAACGTCCAGTGCGAGGTAAAGCCTGCAAAATCCGATCGAGGATAGTCCGAGGATCAACAGAGGTAGATAGTAGTTCAGCACTGCTTTCTGGTTGTGGTGGGATGATTCCGTTGCCTGATAACAGCTGGGAAGACACTGTCCCTGAAACTGGAGGTGTGCATTTTCACACTTCTGTGCATTTTACCTGATGGGACAGAGGAGAAGCAGGAGTGGCAATGGTGTGACTCGTTCTTGATTATGCTGCTGGCCTTGCCGAGGAAGCGTGGTTTATAAATTGAGTCAATATATGGGAGGTTGCTTTGTGTGATGGTCTGGACAATTCGCAGCAATTTCTGGCGTTCTTGTATGGAGCTGTTCCCAAACCAAGCTGTGATGCATCTTGATAAAATACTTTCTATGGTGCATCTGTCGAAGTTGGTGAGAGTTGTAGAGGGCACGCCGAACTAGCTAAGCCTGCCAAGGACATGGGTGGGTGAAGTTCGGTTCGAGACCCTTCTTCAGACTGATTGTGGTGGGAAGCTGGAGAAGGCTGGAACAGCAGGACAAAGCGAGTTGAATGATGAGTGGGTGAATACCGTTTTCATAGTTAGGTGGTTGAGACCAGAGGTTAAAAGATAAAAGTTGCGAGATAATGATTGAGCAGGTTGGAATTATAAAGAGAGAGGAGGGAATATCGGTTGAAGATGGAGGTGGAGGGGATTAACAAGTGCGAGTCCGCGTGAAGCAAGAGATAGAGCGAGGGAAAAGCGGGAAGTTGCACGTTAGTTACCTGGCATTTGCTAATGTTCATACCATTAGGTTGCAAGGTTCCCAAGCGGACTATGAAGCGGCGTTCTTTCTGTTTTAATGTAACCTCTCTGGCGCTGGTGGAGGCCCAGGACAGAAAGGTCAGTGTCCGAGGGGGAGTTACAATGGCTTGCAACGTGGAGATACGGCAAGCCTTAGCAGAACGAGGGTGAGTGTTCGACAAAACGGTCGCCGAGTCTCCATTTCACCACGCCGATGTAAAGGAGGCCATACCTGGAACACCACATGCAGTAGATGAGATTAGAGGAGGTGCAGGTGAACATCTGTCGCACCTGGAAGGGCTATTGAAGTGTCAGGAAACGGGGTAGAGAGACATCCCATGGTGGCTAGCCGTTTTAACCGCACTTCCCAAGAAAGGCCTTGGAGAGAGAAGTGAGGGCGAGCAGGAGGAGTGTTGGGGAAAAGAGAGAGACAGATAGGTAGTACAGTGATGAAAGGAAGAGATAGCGGAGAAGACGAAAGAAGAGATGGAGGGAGAGTTTAGTAACAAAGGGAGAGTGGGAACATGAAAAGAGAGCGGAGTTCAGATCGCGTGGGTTGGCAAAACGGGGCGATGGAAGGGTCAGATAGATAGAAAGAAACGGAGGGATAAATGCAATGGGAGTGAGAAGGAGGGGGGGTTAGGAGAGAGAGGTTGACAGAGAGATGGCGGAGCCGAGAGGAAGAATAGAGATGATAGGAGAGAGTGATAGTTCAGAGAGAGCGACAGCAGTAAGGATGGAGGGAGAGAGAAAGGGAGGAGGGGGAGAGAAAGGGAGGAGGGAGAGAGAAAGGGAGGAGGGAGAGAGAAAGGGAGGAGGGAGAGAGAAATGGAGGAGGGAGAGAAAGGGAGGAGGGAGATGTGTTGTATCATTCGCTGTTTCATTTGGGTTTCGGAGAATTCTGAAGCCACAATGTTTCTGTTCTCTGAGTGTCGTGAGTCTTTGGGTCGTTCCTCCTCAGAGGTAACGAAGGCAGAGAATGTTATTGTCCCGGCGCAAAATCAGCCCCACTGCAGACAAGCAAGGAGTGAATGGTTACCGGCCTCGCCGGGAGTGTGGGGGTGAGGTTGCAGTCAGTTAAGCCGCGATCATGTTGAGTGGTGAAGCAGAGTGGAGGGGCCACTTTAGTGCGAGGTGATCTGTTGATCTAATTCCTCAACCTGTGGACAAATGTCGCCCAGTCCACCTTCAAACTGGGCATCAGAAGCCCTGAGAGGGTCCCTGTAATTTGGGATTGCCTCAGTGAGTGAAGCGGATTGAAGGAAATCAAACAAACAACACGAGGCGGAGAGTTGGACCTGATGGAGTTTGAACCAATATCCCCTTTGCTGGAACAATGCCGCTCCCAATTTCCATCCCCCAGTATCGCCACAATTCCCAGTCTTTGGAGTTTCTCAATCAATTCCCTGAATAAATCACGACCTGTCTCAGCAGGGATTTCACTTGGCTGATGTCATCTGTTTGCGAATCATTTCAAAAGCTCTATTTTTAATTCTGTTGAAACTTCACTGTCCCGGTGGAGACGGAAAATGGTATAAAATCTCCGGGAATGTTCTGCCCCGGCATTTCATTCCGAGAGATTACCGGTAGTTCACGGGGACACGTCGCTGGTCAGAGAACATGTGGGAAAAGCTTTGGGAATATTTAGACGTGGAGAAAATCTTGTACGTGATCATTGCTGCCGTTGGAGTCCCTGGTAAGTGAGCAGAACAATTCAAGTTTTATAACTCCGTCTGATAACCGGTGTTGACCTGATTCTGATCGTGTTACATGATTCCCAACTGATGGACGTTGTGCAAGAATATGTGAAGTATATCAATCCTCTCAGTGAAATATTTTTGAATTAACGCTGTGATTTTTCTCATTTTCAGACAGCCTAAACTAACCCTCTCTTTCTCCCACTGCCGGGACACACTAGAATGTTGTTCTTGCCTTCAGTGGGACCATGCCCAGAGTTGTCCCAGTGCTCGGGACAGGCAGCTCTCCGGGACGGTGTGACTGGGAAGGGGTTTACATTGTGAAGTTCACTGTGTCTGAGTTATTGAACAGAGTGAACACCCGCTCCTGTGGACACGTCTCGCTGTGGAGTCTGTCACAGTCGGATTCCACCCGCCTGTTGGTCAATAATTGGATCGATCTCCTGAACCGGTGGCCGCGGATCTACCGGCGTGTGTTGTTACCGAACTGAGGAATGAATCCATTAACGGAGCCGCTCTGCTGCCGGATCCTAAGTTGTCCCTGCCTTCCCTCTGGAACCCTCCTCGTCCCCATCAGATGCCGAGTTCCCAGAGCCCTGGTTAAACGCGGCCGGTCACGGTTAAGTCTGTGAAACCGGCCCCATCAGAGACTGTGAGCGGGGTTAACTGTAGACAGGACCATTCCGCCTATTGTAGCGGGCGGCTGCTCGTTCCCTCCCCGCCCTTTACCCCACCCGTCGCCTTATCTCCTCTCCCCTGAAGCAGGCAGGTCGGGCACAGTCGGAGCCGGGTCTGACATTGTTAAACCTGCAGCCGCGCACCGACTCCAACACTCCTGATCTCCAGCTGAAAGTGGAGCCGGTGTTCAGCCCCGGAGACCGTGTTCAGTAATGCCCAGTGTCCGCTCCCCTTCTCTTTCCGCAGTGAATTTAGTGGCGATTGTGATCCTGTCGCGGGGAAAGTGCGGCCTCTCCACCTGCACCACTCGCTACCTGGTGGCCATGGCAGCGGCCGATCTACTCGCCCTGATCATCGAGGTCATTTTCTATAATATCCGATACCATTACTTTTATTGGAGTTTCCTGTCCATCACCCCTGTGTGCAGTGTTAACGATGTACTGAGGGCTGCAGCTACAGACTGTTCTGTCTGGTTCACCGTCACTTTCACCTTTGATCGCTTTGTCGCCATTTGTTGCCAGAAGCTGAAAACTAAATATTGCACCGGGAAAACTGCGGCTGCGATTCTCGCAACAGCCGGCGTTCTGCTGTGTCTGAAAAACGTTCCCCGCTACTTCACACGGGAACCCTGGAGAACCATCGACAATGTCCCGTGGGGCTGTGTCACGGTGGACAGTTATTACACTGACCCCGGGTGGGTGGCATTTGACTGGATCGACACGGTTTTAACTCCGTTCCTCCCTTTCGCTGTGATCCTGCTGCTCAACGCTCTGACAGTCCGGCACATTTTAGTGGCCAGTCGGGTCCGTCAGGGGCTGAGGGGTGAGAGCAAGGGGGAGAAGCGCAGTGACCCGGAGATGGAGAGCAGGAGGAGGTCTGTGGTTTTACTCTTCACCATCTCCGGCAGCTTCATCCTCCTGTGGCTGACGCTGGTTGTAGAATTCGTCTATTATCAGATCACAGGGATTGGGAATGATCGGAATGATTCCCAATATATCTTTAACTACGTCGGGTATTTGCTGAGGAATCTCAGCTGCTGCACCAACACATTTATTTACGCGGCGACCCAGTCCAAGTTCAGGGAGCAGGTGAAGAGCGCGGTGAAATATCCGCTCACCTCAGCGCTGCGGCTCATTAATAAACCCACGCCCTGAGCGCATCCCAGAGGGCGGCCGCAGTCTCTCCGCTCCGGGCTCCGGCTCCTCACATTCAGCGCCGCATCTTCCAGCTGTCAGTCCCGGGCGGATGATCCCATCGCCGGCCCCGCTCCGGGACCCCCAGCCCCTCACATTCACCCAATCGCCCCCTTGCTCAAAGATGGAGATTAAGCAGGAAAAATAACACCATTGCCTGTCATATATATTGATCATTTTTAATGACAGTCCCTGATCATTGATCAAGATCAAGATAGATCAAGATAGCTTTATTTGTCATCCAAATTGGACG
>NW_027604054.1:0-6883 GCF_053455715.1 Rhinoraja longicauda
CACAAAGGATGGTGGGTATATAGAATTAGCTGCCAAAGGAGATCGTTGAGGCACAAGCAATGACAGTATTTAAAAGGCACTTGGACAGGTGCATGGATAGAAAATATGTAGAGTGATTTTGGCCAAAGGATGTAAGTGGGAGTAGTGTAAATGGGGATTGTGCAGTAACCTGATCACAGAGGAAAATGGGTAATCGAGGTGGATTGCGCTACATATAAAACTCTCTGCAATTTCCTCCGGTCTTGTCAGAGCTGTCGCCAAATCAAACTGTGATGCAACCTGATAATGTGCTTACTCTCGAAGTACATCTCTCGAAGTTTTCTCAGATCCACTTTAATCATGTCAATGTTCACAGGCTCACTGTGAAATAGAGGCATTGGTGTGCTTTCATGGGTTTCGCATCAAAATGATTGCTCCACGACATATCGTTGGTTATTTTAACGCCATGGAATTTGAGCTCTCAACCATTTTCCAACCAGTGCGATTGATGCAGATTGGGTAAATACTCGGCATTGCATCCCGAGGCCAATAACGTTCTCCTTCGTCTTGCTGACACTGAAAGAGGCGTTATTGTCATGCCACCATGTCAATAAGTTCACTATCTGCTTCTTGTACTTCGTCTCGCCATTGCTCATCATTCCACCGTTCACAATGATGTCTTCTGCAAACTAATAGGTGCAATTAAAGCCGAATATGGCCAAACGGTTGCGAATGTAAATGAGGTACAAGAGGTACTGAGAACGGATCCCTGCAGTGCTCCATCTTCGAAGTTATGTCGAGCATTCGGTGGTGGAGCGGGGAGGTTATCCCTCGGACCAAGTGTTTGGAACATGTCGTTCCTCCAAACATGAACAGAGTGAAGGATCTCACCAATTGTTGTTCCTTTGACAGTCCCTTCCTCCACAGATAAATGTTGACTTCATCTTTGCACCGAAAGTAAGTAGTTAAGGCAGAAATTATGACAGACGTTCAAAGACAGTTAGACTGCCTCATGAAAGGGACGGATTTAAGTTAATGTGGCGAAGGTGGGTCGGAGTGACTAGTGTAGATGGGGTACATTGGTCGGCGTGGGTGAGCTTGGTCGAAATACACGCTGTCCATTCAGTTCAGAAATGCCATTCATTGATACAATCAGTCCTGCAGATGGAGGGAAGAGGAAGATAGAAAATGCAGAATATACAGTCGTTCATTACATAGAACTGGACACGTGCAGATGGAAAATTCGTGAACAATGGATGATGCAATGCCTCTGCAACCTATGAACCCTGCATCTGGTGGCGTGGTGTTGCAAACAATGCAAATGATCGGCGCTTTAGGTTTCAGCTTCAGGTTTAGGGATATTATTGTCATATGTACCGAGGTCCATTAAACAATTTTGTTCTGCAGGCTATCGCGTATCACAACAGAATACTTCATCACATATGGATACTGTTGGTTCAAATTCGCGGACAGAGGTCACTCTGTAAATGGATCCACTCAGAGCGTGGTAGGTACTTGGATTCGCACAGTTATATCGGACGTATTGAATGTGCTGCCAAAGGAGCTAGTTGAGGTAGAAACCATAACAAAATTTAAAATACATTTGGGCAAACACAAATAGGAAGATTTCGGCTTGATACGGGCCACAACCGGCAGATGGGATTTGTGTAGATGGGGTACATTGATCGGCATTGGCAGGCTGGGCTGAAGGACCTTTTCCATCGTTGTGTGACTCGTGCCAATAGATAGAGAAAAGTGGAAAATTCCGAGAGCAGAATACATTTATCAGTACCTGAGACAATGTCCAATGCCCATAATGGGGTAGAAGGAGTTGATCAATACCCTCGCCTACGGAGGGATCGATCATAAGCCTAATGACGGAGAAATTTCAGTTACTGTTAAGTCTCGTGATGCACGCTTGCAAGCATATCCGCCTGTTGCCAGATCGGAGCAGGGGAAAGAAGAACTGACCGGGATTGGGCAGGTCTTTGATTGTGTTGGGTGTTTGCGTAATGTTATGCAACATGAAGTGTAGACGAAGACTGTGGTTGGGTCTGCATGGATATATGTGTCTGTGATGGAATGGCCTATATATACAACTCTTTACAATTTCTCGCGGTCTTGGCAGAGTTGCTTCCAAACCAAGCTTCGATGCAATGTGACAATATATTTTACCGCAAATCTCCAGACGTTTGTAATAGTAACAGAAGACAAGACAAATTTATTTTTCTTTACATTTTTGTGCCTTCTTGGGTGTTGCATCAACGTGACTGCTCCACGTCAGATCGTTGGTTACATTATCGCCAAGCATCCTGAGCTCGCTATCATTGTCATTTTGTACCATTAGTGCATATTGGGGCACGTACTGCACTCTACTTCCTCAGGTCAATAACTACCTCCTTCGTCCCGCTGACATTGAAAGCGTGGTTATGGTGCTGACACCATGTCACTAAGTTCTCCATATCGTTCGTGTACGTCGTCGCCTCATTGTCCGTTATTCGGCCCAGCACATCCAGCAAACTCGTCGATATACTTAGAGCCGAAATTGGCCGTACGGTTACGATGGTAAAGAGGATATAATCGCGGACTCACAACTCATCCTTGCAGGGCTCCGATGTGAAAGTTGTTGTGCAGGAGTTGTCACTTATCGTTACTGATTGAGGACTGTCGGTGATAAAGTTGTGCATCCATTCTTAGAGGGGGACATGATTCCGAGGTCTGGGTGTTTCGACATAACAGCCACTCCTTCCCGCAGCACACACAGGTACACACGGGCGCATGCACAATGCGAGCTTGAGTCTGTTCCTGGTTTCAGTATCATAGCTAGCGAAATGACCTGGGACTAATATTCATTTCCATACGTGGCCACATGTTATATTCACATTCCTATTGCCAACAAATATATTCATCCCGGGGACATTATAACTTGGAGTGGGGAAATACATGGATGTGCTTATAAAGGTGTATACAGTCATGAAGAGAATAGATAGGGTGATCGCACACGGTCTTTTATCCAGGATGTGGAACGAAAAACCAGTGATCAGAGGTTTATAGGTGAGACAGGCAAAAACCACAAGAAACCTGAAGGGAAGACTTTACACTCAAAGGGTGCTGGGTATCTGGAACTATTTGTCAGGTGAGTTCGTTCAGACATGTTGAGTCGATGGTGGCATTTCTGCAGCTACAGCTTGAGGAAATAGAGCGACCAACTCGACTGTAGCAATACGTAGTCAGATTTGGTTATTTCTATTGTGCAATGAAAGTTAGACAGGGACTAATTTTGCCACAAGGTTCGGCTACACTGACGAGGTAGTTGACACTCTAATGCAGAGTGCGGTGCATGAGCGGGGTTTGCGTGAGTGTGTGTCGCGAAACGATACCACACCATGTATTTGTTGGCCAATATCAGGCCTTTGACAAGATAATTCACTTTTGACATTAGATACGTTTTAATTTTTCCCACAGATGTTCCCTGAGTGTCCTGAGTATACCCCGTTTTTTTCTTTCCCTCCTGAAAAAAAGTGATGGGTCGATGAATTCATACAGGGATTGTCAGCTACATGAACTGAACTGCCAGAGGCAAAAAAAATTACTTGAGGCAAAAAAATTGCATTTCAGGCAAAAATCATTTAATTCAATAGACATTTGGACAGACACATGGAAAGGTATAAATGGAGTCAATAGAAGAGAGGTTTGTTCGTTTGAGGTGCTGGCTGCGTCCACAATTCGCTGCAAATTCTTGCGGTCTTGGATGGAGCTATTCCCGAACCAAGTAGTGATATATCCTGATGAAATGCTTTTTATGGTGCATATATGCAAATTGGTGAGTGTTGCCGGGGACAAGCCAATTTTCCTAAGCCTTCCAAGGCATTAGCGGCGTTGGTGTGCTTTCTTGGCCGTTGCTTCAATATGAGTGGCCCAGGAAAGGTTGTTGGTGATATTTTCTCTTCCCAATTTGAAGATTCCAACCGTCTCTCCATCGGTGCCTTCAATGCAAATTTGGGTATGTCGGCTTCCCAAAGTCGATCATTATGTCATTTGCCTTCCTGGCATTGGGGTTCTCGATCTCCTTCCTGTACTGTTGGGCAGGGTCGAGGGTCCAGAGGGTCGAGGGTCCAGTTTCAGAGATGAGTATTGACACTAAATCCCGCGAATTTGGTGATGGATTTGCATGGTATAATGATATTAAAGGTATAACTGTAACTTATGAATATGAGTCTGACTCAGGTGTCGCTCTGATCCAGGTGTTCCAATGGTGAGTGTAGGGCTAGTACGATGGCATCGTCCGCTGGCCTGTGATAGCGGTGGGCGAAATGCAGTACGGCATGTCCGCTGGGTAGACTTTATTTATGCGTTCCATAACCAGCCATTCAAAATATTTCATGATGGTGAAAGTCAAGGCCAGTGAATGGTTATCTTTTAAGCTTGAGGTCTTGCGTTTATTCGACATTGGAATGATGATGGACTTTTTGAGCATGTGGGTCCCTGAGAACCGAGACGGGCGAGGTTAGAGCTGTCGACAAATATTCTCTCTAGCTTGTCTGTGCAGCTGCTAGGGACACGGCCAGGAACTCCGTCTGGGCCTGTTGCATTTCGTGGGTTTCCTCACATGAAGGCTGAACCAACCTCTGCTACAGTCACCCTGGGGAGAGGCACACTGGAGTCTGAAGAGTCAGGTGTCACCGCCCTGTTGGCCTTCTGCTCGAAGCGAGCTTAGGAAGCATTCATTTCATCGTGTTGGGTCGCACTATTACCAATGAAGTTGCCTGAATTTGCGTTGCATCCAGTTATCTTAATCAGACCTTGCCACATTCTCCGTGTATCCCAGAAATTATACTGGGACTCAGGTTTGTACCGCTATTGCCTCTTGGCATCCTGTATGGCTTTGCGGAGAACACAGCGTGGCTTCTTTTACCGCTTGGGATCGTTTGACTTGTATGCATCGGACATGGTGAATGTACATCCATGGTTTCCGGTTGGGGAACACTCGCGTTGACTTCGGCGGCACACAGTCTTCCACTCACTTGTTGATGAAGTCAGTCACGGCAGAGGCGCACTCATTCAGTTTAGCTGCTAAATCCCTGACCATGGACCAGTCTACTGACTTAAAGAAGTCGCGTAAGATGTCATCCGCGTCCGTTGAACATCTTGTTACAACTCTCTGCATCTTACCCTCCTGCTTCAATTGTTGCTTGTTGGCAGGGAGCAGAAGCACAGTTCGGTGGTCAGATTTCCCGAAATGAGTCCGAGGGACAGGGCGACAGCGAACAATCCCTACAGGATGGACGAGGCGAGCCTGGACGTGGGAACACATAGAATGTACTGAAGGGACACAGTAGAACAGTTCAATGCTGAGGAATGTTCCTAGCACCGGTTTGCTCATTGTATTGTTTATTTACCTGAGTATATGGGCGTATGTTCCTGTGTGTTTCCTCTCGCACACCGTGGGAGTTATTTGATGGAGACCACCAGGAGCACACATAGAGGTAGGAACATCAGCAGACAGAGTCGGGAAAACACGGAGAGATAGAGACATGAGTACTCACAGAGAGAAGTAGGAACATTCACGGAAACAGACAGGGCCCTCCCCTAATTCTACGTAGGGTTGCCTTCTCCTGGTTTCCCATTTGCAGGAGCACTCCCCTATTTCCACATTTACTGTTTCCCTTCGCTAATTTCATATTTGTTGTTTATCCACCCGCCATGCTTCAATAACGGTGTTCCCGCAAATCCCCATTTGTGGTGCCCTCCCCTAATTGAACATTTATTGGTGCTCTCCCATAATTACCATATACAAAGACCTTCCCCAAAATTATAATTTAATGTGATGCCCTAAAATTGACCAAGCCCTTAATTTGTGTAGTTGAGTGTATGAACCCAGTACCGTCGATAGAAAGCACAGAAAATTAAAAGAAAAACAAGTGAGAAGGTGTGTGGTCGGTTGAAATGATGGCGTGTGTTCCACCGCGGAAGGATGATGCAACGAGATGGAATTGACGCCCAGGTGAAGACAACAACAAACCAAACAGAGGGACAACTGGTTTAAAATTGCCTCATTGTCCGGAGTGGCTTCCAAATCAGTAGATACTGCGATCTGAAGGCAGCGCCAAAGCCCCCATTCTGACCGCAACCGACAGTCAAAGGCTTGTTTCGCTAAAGGAAACCAATGAGAAAATGTAAAGTGTGAACAAGTGTCCTTGGTTAACGATGCAGGAAGCAATATCGAACTCAGATACGTGCTACATGTTACAAGCGTGTGAAGATCTCAAGATAGTTTATCGGAATCTCACAAATAGATTGCAGTGAATGGTTCTGCAAAATGCACATTTTATATTTTACAACCAGAATGCAGAGACGTACCAGGATATCAACGAAACTTTCAGCCAATTAATTCATCCAAATGAAACTGCTTCCTGCAGCTTTGCTAATATGTTGATGTCTTCAGGTGAATCTGCTACTGCGGTAGCATTCGGCTTGAGTTAAGGGAGATAGCTCCAATGACAATAAAAGACGTGACAACCCAGAGACCCTGAAAAATGCATTTTTAATATAATGTCCATTTCGTGTTTAGATATGATTTATTGATTTCTGTCGTTTGGAAAAAAGCACGTCCCTGCTCAACATTTATATTCTGTTCCGCACCATGGAGATAAAGAATGTAGTTACAAGGAACAGGAGATGCTGGTTTACAGTGAACACACAGCAAGTCACGCACGTTTCATGGAATCTAGAAACCGAATTAACCATTCCACATGATCGTAAATTTTACAGGCATTTTATGACTGCAGGTCCGTGGCTATTGACATACACAGCGGTGGAACAATTGCTGTCTGTCATCTATACCAACGAATTGATTCCGATGGTGCAAGGTATGATTAATAAATTTACAAATAAAAATTAAGGC
>NW_027604055.1:0-6883 GCF_053455715.1 Rhinoraja longicauda
TCTCTCTCTCTCTTCTCTCTCTCTCTCTCTCTCTCTCTCTCTCTCTCTTCCCCTATATTTATTCCTGCTGCTACATATTCCAAAATGCAGATTGTATTAGTTCAATTTATGAATCCTACATAAATAAATATTTAAGTTGCTGCATATTCCAAATTGGCAGATTGTATTAGTTCAATTTCTGAATCCTACATAAATAAATATTTATTTAAGTTGCTGTATATTCCAAAATGCAGATTGTATTTGTTCAAGTTATGAATCCTACATCAATAAATATTTTGGATAAAACACACAACTCTTGTTTATTCTTTATCCCATAATCAATAAAAGAGGCAAGTGCTCTCTCTCTCTCTCTCAACACACACACAGTCTGTGCCTCTCTCTCTCTCTCTCTCTCTCTCTCACTCTCTCTCTCTGACTCTCTATATTTATTCCAGTTGCCACATATTCCAAAATGCAGATAGTATCAGTTCAACTTAGGAATCCTACACAAAAAATCATTTTCCCCCCCTGGCAACAGATGACGCTCTGCGCTGTGGCGCGGCGGCCAATCAGCGGTCTCGTTCTGCCCAGGCAACAGGAGACGCAAAAAGGCATGTGCGCGGCGGCCAATCAGAGTTGCTCTTTCCACCCTGGCAACAGACGCCGACAAAGGCATAGGCGCGGCGGCCACTCAGAGGTCCCGTTATACCCTGTGGGCGCGGTGGCCAATCAGAGGTACTCTTTCTCCCTTGGCGTCAGATAACGCTTTTGCGCTGCAGCGCGGTGACCAATCAGAGGTGCTCCTCTCCTGGGAACAGATGACGCTATAGACATGGGCGCGGCGGCCAATCATAGGTCGCTTTAAACCCTGGCAACAGATGACGCCTTAGACATGGGCGCGGCGGCCAATCAGCGGTGCTCCTTCTCCCCTAGGATCAGATGACGTAATGCGCTGTGGCGCGGTGACCAATCAGCGGCGTTCTTTCTCCCAAGCACTAAATGACGCTCTAGACATGGGCGCGGCAGCCAATAAGAGATCCCTTTTTAGTCCTGGCATCAGATGACGCCTTAAGGCCCGCCATTTTAGTAAGCAAACCCCGCCGCTGTGCGCTCTGCCCCAGCCATTTCAGTAAGCTACCCCGCCATTTTAGTAAGCAAATCCCGCCGTGCATTAAGAGGGAGTTAGATGTGGCCCTTGTGGCTAAAGGGATCAGGGGGTCTGGAGAGAAGGCAGGTACAGGATACTGAGCTGGATGATCAGCCATGATCGTATTGAATGGCGGTGCGTACAGGCTCGAAGGGCCGAATGGCCTCCTCCTGCACCTATTGTCTATGTTTCTGTTTCTATAAATTAAAGCTCGTAGCTTTTTGAGTTTGTTTGTACTTGGGTGAATTTCTCTCCCTCCCTCCCTCCCTCCCTTCCTCCCTCTCCCTCCCTCCCTCCCTCTCTCCCTCTCTCTCTCCCCCTCCCTATCTCACCACCCCTCCCCCTCTCTCTCCCTCCCTCCCTCTCTCCCTCTCTCTCCCTCCCTCCCTCCCTCTCTATCCCTCCCTCCCTCTCCATCCCTCCCTCTCTCTCTATCCCTCCCTCCCTCCCTCTCCCTCTCTCTCTATCCCTCCCTCCCTCTCTCTCCCCCTCCCTATCTCACCCCCCCTCCCCCTCTCCCTCCCTCCCTCTCTCTCCCTCTCTCTCCCTCCCTCCCTCTCTCCCTCCCTCCCTCTCTCCCACCGTCCCTCCCTCCCTCCCTCCCTTTCTCAAACTCTCCAAAACGATATATTCAAAAACTATCTCCACTTTATTCCAGAGCTCAGGGCTACACAATAGAAGCAATGATCACATTGGAGTGACCAGACATGAAGGCAGCTTCGGCCCTTGTTTTACATTCACACCTCCAACCATGTACACAATAGAGGCGATGGATGATCACAGCTTGCAACCGGCTATATTCCCTGTAGTCAGGTATCTTTGCAAACAACATCCCTTGTTGCCTTTTGCAGTATATTCCTTTGGCCACATTTTCTTCAGTCATGGAAGATCACAAAATTACTTTATTTGCAGATGATGTCTTAATTTGTCTTACTAGACCATTGGAATCCTTAAGAAAATTATATTTAAGATTGGAAGAATACGGGAAATATCAGGATATAAAATTAATAAAGATAAAACTGAAATAATGCCTCTTTTTGAAGGCAATTATAACCAATGTAAAAGAGAAAGCCAGTTTAAACGGCAAAAAGAAGGCATTAAGTACTTAGCAGTTAAAGTAGATAATAAGTTAAATAATTTGTATAAATTAAATTATAAACCATTAATTAAAAAAATAGATGAGGACCTGAAGAAATGGATGAATCTTCCAATTACATTGCTAGGGAGAGTGAACTGTATTAAGATGAATATTTTTCCGAGGATACAGTATTTATTCCAAACACTGCCTATACCTTTGCCAAATAAAAATTTTCAAGAATTGAACAAAATTGTGAGGAATTTTCTTTGGAAAGGTAAAATGCCAAGAGTGTCTCTGGAAAAATTAACATGGAAATTTGAATTAGGTGGACTGCAATTACCAAATTTTAAAAATTATTATCTGGCAGCACAAATGAGTTTTATTTCATCCTTTTATCAAGAGGGTGGAAAAACAGCATGGGTTAAAATTGAAATGGATAAAATAAAAGAGTTATGTCCAGAAGAATTTATATATAAATGGAAAGCGAAGCTATTAGTTAAGGATAAAGAGTCACCTTTGCTAAAACATTTAATTAATACATTGTTGAAAACAGTTAAAGTTAATGATAAAAGATTTTTTTTAACAGCTAAAACTCCATTAGTAAAAAATAGATTATTGCCGTTTGCTTGGAATAATCAAATACTACAAGTCTGGGAACAGAAGGGTATTAAACATATAGGAGATTGCTATGAAGGAAATAACTTTTTGACATTTTCTCAATTGGGAAATAAATATCAAATTCCAGGGAATAGTATTTTTTTCTATTATCAATTACAATCTTTTTTAAGGGAAAAGTTAGGTAATTCAATGTCTCTATTTCAGATTAAAGGAATTGAATCCTTGATTCAGGGCAAGGGAATAAAAAAAATGTATATCTTCAATGTATAAATTATTACAAAAATCTAGTCCAAAGATAGGAATTCAAAAATCAAGACAAAGATGGGAAACAGATCTTAATATTATCATTGATGAACCAAGTTGGGAAAGATTGTGTTTAGATAGTATGAAAAATACTATTAATGTGAGATATAGTTTAGTACAATATAATTTTTTACATCAACTATATTTAACCCCGAAAAAATTAACCAATTTAAAACCCACAGAGAGTGGGCACTGATTGAGAAAGATCAGCCGCGATCACATTGAATGGCGGTGCGTACAGTCTCGAAGGGCCGAATGGCCTCCTCCTGCACCTATTGTGAGAGACAGGAGGGGGAGAGAGAGAGGGAAGGGGAGCCAGCAAGCAAGGACAAACATTGACGCAAAGAAACAGCGAGCACATGTGACGGCCATTTTGTTGAAAGAATCAGTGAGCACATGTGGCCCTTCATAAGCCCACAACTTCCCCAAGGCTCAGCGATCCCACCAATTATCAATTAGCAGCCCGCCCGACGGGCAACATTGTCCACACCCAGTCTCCACCTCTTGCTATTAAAAGATATTTTATAAATTAAAGCTCGTAGCTTTTTGAGGTATAAAATATCTTTTTAATAACAAGATTAAATAGCTCTCCCCCTTCTCTTTCCCTTCCTCTCTCTCTCCCACTCTCTCTCCCCCTCCTCTCTCTCCCCCTCCTCTCTCTTCCCCTCCTCTCTCCCTCCCTCACTCCATCCCTCCCTCTCTCCCTCCCTCCCTTTCTCTCCCCCAAACATAAAACTATGAGCTTTAATTTATAAAATATCTTTTAATAGCAAGAGGAGGATAGCCATCATGCCCCATCTACACTAGTCCCACCCGCCCACACCGTCCATCATGCCCCATCTACACTAGTCCCACCTGCCCACACCGTCCATCATGCCCCATCTACATTAGTCCCACCCGCCCACACCGTCCATCATGCCCCATCTACACTAGTCCCACCTGCCCACACAGACCAACATGCCCCATCTACACTAGTCCCACCCGCCCACACTGACCAACATGCTCCATCTACAATAGTCCCACCCGCCCACACCGACCAACATGCCCCATCTACACTAGTCCCACCAGCCCACACTGACCAACATGCCCCATCTACACTAGTCCCACCTGCCCACACAGACCAACATGCCCCATCTACACTAGTCCCACCCGCCCACACTGACCAACATGCCCCATCTACACTAGTCCCACCTGCCCACACCGACCAACATGCCCCATCTACACTAGTCCCACCTGCCCACACCGACCAACATGCCCCATCTACACTAGTCCCACCTGCCCACACAGCCCAACATGCCCCATCTACACTAGTCCCACCTGCCCACACCGACCAACATGCCCCATCTACACTAGTCCCACCTGCCATCACCGTCCAACATGCCCCATCTACACTAGTCCCACCTGCCCACACCGGCCAACATGCCCCATCTACACTAGTCCCACCCGCCCACACTGACCAACATGCCCCATCTACACTAGTCCCACATGCCCACACTGACCAACATGCTCCATCTACACTAGTCCCACCCGCCCACACTGACCAACATGCCCCATCTACACTAGTCCCACCTGCCCACACCGTCCAACATGCCCCATCTACACTAGTCCCACCTGCCCACACCGTCCAACATGCCCCATCTACACTAGTCCCACCTGCCCACACTGACCAACATGCTCCATCTACACTAGTCCCACCCGCCCACACCGACCAACATGCCCCATCTACACTAGTCCCACCAGCCCACACTGACCAACATGCCCCATCTACACTAGTCCCACCTGCCCACACTGACCAACATGCCCAATCTACACTAGTCCCACCCGCCCACACTGACCAACATGCCCCATCTACACTAGTCCCACCTGCCCACACTGACCAACATGCCCCATCTACACTAGTCCCACCCGCCCACACTGACCAACATGCCCCATCTATACTAGTCCCACCCGCCCACACCGTCCATCATGCCCCATCTACACTAGTCCCACCTGCCCACACTGACCAACATGCCCCATCTACACTAGTCCCACCCGCCCACACTGACCAACATGCCCCATCTACACTAGTCCCACCTGCCCACACCGTCCAACATGCCCCATCTACACTAGTCCCACCTGCCCACACCGTCCAACATGCCCCATCTACACTAGTCCCACCTGCCCACACTGACCAACATGCCCCATCTACACTAGTTCCACCCGCCCACACCGACCAACATGCCCCATCTACACTAGTCCCACCAGCCCACACTGACCAACATGCCCCATCTACATTAGTCCCACCCGCCCACACTGAACAACATGCCCCATCTACACTAGTCCCACCCGCCCACACCGTCCATCATGCCCCGTCTACACTAGTCCCACCTGCCCACACTGAGCAACATGCCCCATCTACACTAGTCCCACCCGCCCACACTGACCAACATGCCCCATCTACACTAGTCCCACCTGCCCACACCGTCCATCATGCCCCATCTACACTAGTCCCACCTGCCCATACTGACCAACATGCCCCATCTACACTAGTCCCACCCGCCCACACTGACCAACATGCCCCATCTACACTAGTCCCACCTGCCCACACCGTCCAACATGCCCCATCTACACTAGTCCCACCTGCCCACACCGGCCAACATGCCCCATCTACACTAGTCCCACCTGCCCACACTGACCAACATGCCCCATCTAAACTAGTCCCACCTGCCCACACCGACCAACATGCCCCATCTACACTAGTCCCACCTGCCATCACCTTCCAACATGCCCCATCTACACTAGTCCTACCTGCCCACACCGGCCAACATGCCCCATCTACACTAGTCCCACCCGCCCACACTGACCAACATGCCCCATCTACACTAGTCCCACATGCCCACACTGACCAACATGCTCCATCTACACTAGTCCCACCCGCCCACACTGACCAACATGCCCCATCTACACTAGTCCCACCTGCCCACACCGTCCAACATGCCCCATCTACACTAGTCCCACCTGCCCACACCGTCCAACATGCCCCATCTACACTAGTCCCACCTGCCCACACTGACCAACATGCTCCATCTAGACTAGTCCCACCCGCCCACACCGACCAACATGCCCCATCTACACTAGTCCCACCAGCCCACACTGACCAACATGCCCCATCTACACTAGTCCCACCTGCCCACACTGACCAACATGCCCCATCTACACTAGTCCCTCCCGCCCACACTGACCAACATGCCCCATCTACACTAGTCCCACCTGCCCACACTGACCAACATGCCCCATTTACACTAGTCCCACCCGCCCACACTGACCAACATGCCCCATCTATACTAGTCCCACCCGCCCACACCGTCCATCATGCCCCATCTACACTAGTCCCACCTGCCCACACTGACCAACATGCCCCATCTACACTAGTCCCACCCGCCCACACTGACCAACATGCCCCATCTACACTAGTCCCACCCGCCCACACTGACCAACATGCCCCATCTACACTAGTCCCACCTGCCCACACCGTCCAACATGCCCCAGCTACACTAGTCCCACCTGCCCACACCGTCCAACATGCCCCATCTACACTAGTCCCACCTGCCCACACTGACCAACATGCCCCATCTACACTAGTTCCACCCGCCCACACCGACCAACATGCCCCATCTACACTAGTCCCACCAGCCCACACTGACCAACATGCCCCATCTACATTAGTCCCACCCGCCCACACTGAACAACATGCCCCATCTACACTAGTCCCACATGCC
>NW_027604056.1:0-6882 GCF_053455715.1 Rhinoraja longicauda
AACACTGGTGTGTGAGTTGTGTGTGTGTGTGTGTGTGTGTGTGTGTGTGTGTGTGTGTAACTGTGTGTGCGTGTGTGTGTGTGTGTGTGTGTGTGTGTGTGTGTGTGTAACTGTTTGTGTGCGTGTGTAACTGTGTGTGTAACTGTGTGTGTGCGTGTGTAACTGTGTGTGTGTGTGTAACTGTGTGTGTGTGTGTGTGTAACTGTGTGTGTGTGTGTGTGTAACTGTGTGTGTGTGAGTGTGTGTAACTGTGTGTGTAACTGTATGTGTGTGTGTGTAACTGTGTGTGAGTGTGTAACTGTGTGTGTGTGTGTGTGTAACTGTGTGTGAGTGTGTGTAACTGTGTGTGTGAGTGTGTAACTGTGTGTGTGTGTGTGTGTGTAACTGTGTGTGTGTGCGTGTGTGTAACTGTGTGTGTGAGTGTGTGTAACTGTGTGTGTGTGTAACTGTGTGTGTGTGTGTAACTGTGTGTGTGTGTGTAACTGTGTGTGTGTGTGTGTAACTGTGTGTGTGTGTGTAACTGTGTGTGTGTGTGTGTGTAACTGTGTGTGTGTGTAACTGTGTGTGTGTGTGTGTGTAACTGTGTGTGTGTCAGTGTGTGTGTAACACTGTGTGTGAGTGTGTGTGTTTCACTGAGAGTGTGTTAGTGTGGGTGTGTGTACGTCAGGGCGTGTTTGCGTGTGCACCCACGCTCCTGTGTTTGTGCGTGCGTGTGTGAGTGTGTGTTGCGTGCGTGTGTGTGCGCGTGCGTATGTCAGTGCGTGTGAGAGTGTGCACGCTCCTGTGTGTGTGCGTGTGTGTGTGTGTGTGGGCTTGCGTGTGTGTGTGTGCGAGCGCGTGCCTGCATGTGAGTGAGTGTGTTGCGTGTGTGTGTGAGTGCGTGCGTGTGTGTGAGTACGTGCGTCAGTTTGTGTGTGTGTTTGTGCGTGCGTGTGTGTGCACGTGCGTGTGTCAGTGTGTGCGTGCGTACGTATGTGCGTCAGTTTGTGCGTGCGTGTGTGCGTGTGCGTATGCCAGTGAGTGTGTGCGTATGTCAGTGCGTGCGTACGTGCGTGCGTATGTCAGTGTTTGTGCGTGCGTGCGTGTGTTTGTCAGTGTGCGTGCGTGTGTGTGTCAGTGCGTGTGTGCATGTGTCTACTGTATCTGTGGCAGGCACCAGTGCAAACAGCGACCGTCTGTCTCTGTGCCAGCCCATGTTCACTGCTTGTCGATGGCCTCATCTTTCCAGTAACAAATAAATTATCTTTTTATATCTGAAATAAAAACCTTCTGTAAAGCATCTTGTCTCATCTCGTTTCTGTTGGAGAGAGGGAGGGATCGCCCAACTTGCCCACACCGACCAACATGCCCCATCTACACTAGTCCCACCTTTGCCCACACCGACCAACATGCCCCATCTACACTAGTCCCACCTTTGCCCACACCGACCAACATGCCCCATCTACACTAGTCCCACCTTTGCCCACACCGACCAACATGCCCCATCTACACTAGTCCCACCTTTGCCCACACCGACCAACATGCCCCATCTACACTAGTCCCACCTTTGCCCACACCGACCAACATGCCCCATCTACACTAGTCCCACCTTTGCCCACACCGGCAACATGCCCCATCCACACTAGTCCCACCTTTGCCCACACCGACCAACATGCCCCATCTACACTAGTCCCACCTTTGCCCACACCGGCCAACATGCCCCATCTACACTAGTCCCACCTTTGCCCACACCGACCAACATGCCCCATCTACACTAGTCCCACCTTTGCCCACACCGACCAACATGCCCCATCTACACTAGTCCCACCTTTGCCCACACCGACCAACATGCCCCATCTACACTAGTCCCACCTGCCCACACCGACCAACATGCCCCATCTACACTAGTCCCACCTGCCCACACCGACCAACATGCCCCATCTACACTAGTCCCACCTGCCCACACCGGCCAACATGCCCCATCTATGTGCTGAGCCGGAAGAAATGGGGGAGATATTAAACAATTTATTTTCTTCGGTATTTACCGAGGAGAAGGATATTGAATTATGTGAGGTCAGCGAAACAAGTAGAGTAGTGATGGAAATTAGGATGATTAAAGAAGAGGAGGTACGGACACTTTTGAAGAATATAAAAGTGGATAAGTCTCCAGGTCCTGATAGGATATTCCCTAGGACATTGAGGGAAGTTAGTGCAGAAATAGCAGGGGCTATGACGGAAATATTTCAAACGTCATTAGAAACAGGGATGGTGCCGGAAGATTGGCGCATTGCGCATGTTGTGCCTTTGTTTAAAAAAGGTTCTAAAAGTAAACCTAGCAATTATAGACCTATTAGTTTGACGTCTGTGGTGGGAAAATTAATGGAAAAGATACTTAGGGACAATATATATAATTATTTGGATAATCAAGGCCTGATTAGAAACAGTCAACATGGATTTGTGCCTGGAAGGTCATGTTTGACTAATCTTCTTGAATTTTTTGAAGAGGTTACCAGGGAAATTGATAAGGGCAACGCTGTGGATGTTGTCTATATGGACTTCAGTAAGGCATTTGACAAGGTTCCACATGGAAGGTTGATTAAGAAGGTTAAATCGTTGGGTATTAATAGTGAGGTTGCAAGATGAATTCAACAATGGCTGAATGGGAGATACCAGAGGGTAACGGTTGACAATTGTATGTCAGGTTGGAGGCCAGTGTCTAGTGGAGTGCCCCAAGGATCTGTGTTGGGTCCACTGTTGTTTGTCATTTACATTAATGATCTGGATGATGGTGTGGCAAATTGGATTAGTAAATATGCAGATGATACTAAGATAGGTGGAGTAGTTGATAGTGAGGTAGATTTTCAAAGTCTACAGAGAGACTTGGGCCTTTTGGAAGGGTGGGCTGAAAGATGGCAGATGGAGTTTAATGCTGATAAGTGTGAGGTGCTGCATTTTGGTAGGACAAATCAAAATAGGACGTACAGGGTAAATGGTAGGGAATTGAGGAATGCAGTGGAACAGAGGGATCTGGGAATAACTGTGCATTGTTCCCTGAAGGTGGAATCTCATGTGGATAGGGTGGTGAAGAAGGCGTTTGGTATGCTTGCCTTTATAAATCAGAGCATCGAGTATAGAAGTTGGGATGTAATGTTGAAATTGTACAGGGCATTGGTGAGGCCGAATCTGGAGTATGGTGTGCAGTTCTGGTCACCAAATTATAGGAAGGATGTCAACAAAATGGAGAGGGTACAGAGGAGATTTACTAGAATGTTGCCTGGGTTTCAGCACTTAGGCTACAGAGAGAGGTTGAACAGGTTGGGTCTTTATTCTTTGGAGCGTAGAAGGTTGAGGGGGGACTTGATAGAGGTTTTTAAAATTATGAGAGGGACGGACAGAGTTGACGTGGGTAGGCTTTTCCCTTTGAGAGTGGGGAAGATTCCAACAAGGGGACGTAGCTTCAGAATTGAGGGACAAAGGTTTAGGGGTAACATGAGGGGGAACTTCTTTACTCAGAGGGTTGTGGCTGTATGGAATGGGCTTCCGGTGGAAGTGGTGGAGGCTGGCTCGATTTTATTATTTAAGAGTAAATTGGATAGGTATATGGATAGGAGGGGGTTGGAGGGTTATGGTCTGAGTGCAGGTAGATGAGACTAGGTCAGGGAGAATGGTCGGCGTGGACTGGTAGGGCCGGACAGGCCTGTTTCCATGCTGTAGTTGTTATATGTTATATGTTATATACACTAGTCCCACCTTTGCCCACACCGGCCAACATGCCCCATCTACACTAGTCCCACCTGCCCACACCGACCAACATGCCCCATCTACACTAGTCCCTCCTTTGCCCACACCGGCCAACATGCCCCATCTACACTAGTCCCACCTGCCCACACCGGCCAACATGCCCCATCTACACTAGTCCCACCTGCCCACACCGGCCAACATGCCCCATCTACACTAGTCCCACCTGCCCACACCGACCAACATGCCCCATCTACACTAGTCCCACCTTTGCCCACACCGGCCAACATGCCCCATCTACACTAGTCCCACCTGCCCACACCGGCCAACATGCCCCATCTACACTAGTCCCACCTTTGCCCACACCGGCCAACATGCCCCATCTACACTAGTCCCACCTGCCCACACCGGCCAACATGCCCCATCTACACTAGTCCCACCTGTCCACACCGACCAACATGCTGCAACTACACTAGTCCCACCTTTGCCCACACCGGCCAACATGCCCCATCTACACTAGTCCCACCTGCCCGCGTTTGGCCCACATCCCTCCAAACCCGTCCTATCCATGTACCTGTCCAAGTGTCTCTTAAACGTTGGGATAGTCCCAGCCTCAACTACCTCCTCCGGCAGCTCGTTCCGTACAAACAACACCCTCTGTGTGTTTTCACACACGCACACAGAAACAGATAGAGGGAGACAGAGACAGAATTAAAGGGCGTCTTTTAGAAAGGCGAGCAGAAACTTCTTCAGTCAGAGGGTGGTGAATCTGTGGGATTCTTTGCCACAGAGGGCAATGGAGGCCACAAGTCAGTGGGTATATTTAAGGCAGAGATAGATAGATTATTGATTAGTACGGGAGTCAGGGGTGATGGGGAGAAGGCTGGAGAATGGGGTTAGGCTACACAGAAACATAGACAATAGGTGCAGGAGGAGGAGGCCACTCGGCCCTTCGAGTCTGTACGCACCGCCATTCAATGTGATCACGGCTGATCATTCTCAATCAATACCCCGTTCCTGTTTTCTCCTCATAACCCCCCGATTCCTTTAGAGCGAAGAGCTAAATCTAACCCCTGACAAGTTAGGAAAAGGGGGCGTACAACGAGATCTGGGTGTCCTAGTGCATCAGTCACTGAAAGGAAGCATGCAGGTACAGCAGGCAGTGAAGAAAGCCAATGGCATGTTGGCCTTCATAACAAGAGGAGTTGAGTATAGGAGCAAAGAGGTCCTTCTGCAGTTGTACAGGGCCCTAGTGAGACCGCAACTGGAATACTGTGTGCAGTTTTGGTCTCCAAATTTGAGGAAGGATATTCTTGCTATTGAGGGCGTGCAGCGTAGGTTTACTAGGTTAATCCCCGGAATGGCGGGACTGTCGTACGTTAAAAGACTGGAGCGACTAGGCTTGTATACACAGCAATCTAGAATGATGAGAGGGGATCTTATCGAAACGTGTAAGATTATTAAGGGGTTGGACACGTTAGAGGCAGGAAACATGTTCCCAATGTTGGGGGAGTCCAGAACCAGGGGCCACAGTTTAAGAATAAGGGGTCGGCCATTTAGAACGGAAAACTTTCCAGTCAGAGAGCTGTGAATCTTGGGAATTCTCTGCCTCAGAAGGCAGTGGAGGCCAATTCTCTGAATGCATTCAAGAGAGAGCTGGATAGAGCTCTTAAGGATAGTGGAGTCAGGGGATATGGGGAGAAGGCAGGAACGGGGTACTGATTGAGAATGATCAGCCGTGATCACATTGAATGGCGGTGCGTACAGGCTCGAAGGGCCGAATGGCCTCCTCCTGCACCTATTGTCTATTGTCTATTGTGGAGTGGAAACAAGAACCTGCATCTGTATTTCCTTTTTAATACAACATCTCGTGACTGCGGTCAATAGACAATAGACAACAGGTGCAGGAGGAGGCCATTCGGCCCTTCGAGGCTGTACGTATCGCCATTCAATGTGATCGCGGCTGACCGTCCACAATCAGTAACCCGTTCCTGCCTTCTCCCCACATCCAATGATTCCACTAGCCCCTAGAGCTCTATCTAACTCTTTCTTAAATCCATCCAGTGATTCGGCCTCCACTGCCCTCTGTGGCAGAGAATCCCACACATTCACAACTGGAAACGTTCCTCCTCACCTCAGTTTTAAATGGCCTCCCCTTTATTCTAAGACTGTGTGGCCCCTGGTTCTGGACTCGCCCAACATTGGGAACATGTTTCCTGCATCTAGCTTGTCCAGTCCTTTTATAATTTTATATACGTCTCTATAAGATCCCAGGTATATATTTCACAAAGTGCTGGAGTAACTCAGCAGGTCAGGCAGCATCTCAGGAGAGAAGGAATTCCTTCTCATTCCTCTCTCCACAGATGCTGCCTGACCTGCTGTGTTACTCCAGCACTTTGTGAAATAAAGACCTTCGATTTGTACCAGCACCTGCAGTTATTTTCTGACAATCTATAAGATCCCCCTCTCATCCTTCTAAACTCCAGTGAATACAAGCCCCAGTCTTTCCAATCTTTCCTCGTACGACGGTCCCGCCATCCCGGGGATTAACCTGGTGAACCTACGCTGCACTGCCTCAATAGCAAGGACGTCCTTCCTCAAATTTGGAGACCAAAACTGCACACAGTACTCCAGGTGTGGTCTCTCTAGGGCCCTGTACAACTGCAGAAGGACCTCCTTGCTCCTAAACACAAGCTAGGAGACCAAAACTACACACAGTACTCCAGGTGCGGTCTCACCAGGGCCCCGTACAACTGCAGAAGGACCTCTTTGCTCCTAAACTCAAAGTAGGAGACCAGATCTGCACACAGTACTCCAGGTGTGGTTTCACCAGGGCCCTGTACAACTGCAGAAGGACCTCTTTGCTCTTATACTCAAACTAGGTTCCTGCCTTCTCCCCATACCCCCTGAGTCCGCTATCCTTAAGAGCTCTATCTAGCTCTCTCTTGAATGCATTCCGAGCATTGGACTCCACTGCCTTCTGAGGCAGAGAATTCCACAGATTCACAACTCTCTGGCTGAAAAAGTTTTTCCTCGTCTCCGTTCTAAATGTCCGACCCCTTATTCTTAAACTGTGTTTGGCCCCTGGTTCTGGACTCCCCCAACATTGGGAACATGTTTTCTGCCTCTAACGTGTCCAACCACTTTATAGTTTTACACGTCTCT